>NC_050449.1:47360974-47483474 GCF_903995425.1 Onychomys torridus
GAATGGAAAAATCCTTCTTCATTAGTATCTCTGGGGAGGCAGGTAGGGATGGTGAGTAAAGCTTGACCATGCATACAAGTATGAGGAGAATTGTGTTTGCTCCTGCCTTCTGGCAATGCCTTATTTTTATTGACCCTAACTAGGGACTATTAGGGGAGCTTTACCCTATTATCTCTAAGCACAGGATTTACTGAGCAGCGCAATTACTGGAGTCATGTTTAAATTCCTTAATTGATGACTTTCAGGTCCATTTAAACACATTAGAGGCTCCACTTACCTCCCAATATCTGATTTGTTCCAAACTTGTGTGATTTGAGCCAGTGTCTGTGGTTGAAAATGATGTCATTTTATTCCTTTAAGATACTTTCTATGGGCTGGTGAGATGGCTCAGTGGCTAAGAGCCATTCTACTGCTGGTCTTGGGTTCAAATCCCAGTACCCATATGGTGGCTCACAATCATCTGAGACTGGATGATGACCTCTTCCAGCCTCCCAGGGCACTGCAGACAGGTGGTGCACACACTTACATGCAGGAAAATATCAATATACATAAAACATAACAAAAGGAAATAAAAAGGCTATAGTCCAGATGTTTCTATCTATTCTAGAATTCACATTCTCACTAGTTTTGACCAGATCTACTTCCAACCCCCCTTTAGCCAAATGAATGGGTTTTTCTCTCTGTTTCACTACCATGCTAGTTTGATTGACACAGATAAAGCTTCGGCTTCCACGGCTGTTTAGGGAGAAACCAGTTGGACGTGCAAACTCGCTGTGCGTATCTTCGCTGGAAAGTTATGAGTAACAGGTGATGGGTGGGGGTGGGAGCTAACTTGCACTGCTAAAACAAAAGTCAGTTTTGAAGGAGAATTTATAGTATTCTGCAGTGTGGTGTGGGGAGTGTGGGTACAAGGCAGAGAACTCTTCATGCTTCAGACAGCTAAAGATATGGGTGATGAAATGAAATCACATTTTCACAGTTTCATGTATTGAGTAGTGAAGTCAGGATGCGCAGCAATTTGTTAAACTTGCTCTATTGCTCTTGTATTTCTCCAGAGGTAGTAGAGACATTTATAAGGTGCTGAAAGATGGGGTTAAATCCCACATCATCGCACCAAAAGTCAGCTGGGAACCATCATTTTCATAAACCTGCATTGTTAATTCAATTTGGCAGCCAGAGGAGCAAAGCCTTAGTTACCATATTTCCATGTCCTCCAGAACACCAATAGGCTGGAAACTCCAGAGCTTGTCTCTTTAGATGTTTGACCAGTGACATCACAGTGACTGCCACCTCCCTCAGACTACTTTAGGCCCTGCCCAGAGTCCAGGAGCTCAGACGGGAGACAGCTGGCGTTGGAGAGAGCGAGGAGAAGTCTACAGCAGCTTGGGTGTGTCCTTGTCCCTCTTCAGGTAACAACAGGATTTTGTACTCAGCAGCCTCTCTGTCTCTGTCTCTGTGTGTATGTAATTTTCAAGTAAAAAGGTTAACTAAATGCTTGCATTTCTCAGTGGAACAGGTAATGCTAATACAGCTGTAAAGTGAATATCTATTCCTGTTTTCCTCTGATGTGATTTTCTTTTTCTAGTTTTATATTTTTTCCCACATCACAAAAGAAAACCAATGTCAAACTTCTTGTATCATTTTCTCCTGGTTTGTAAGGTTTTGGTTCATGCATGGGACAAGCATTTTGGCTAGTAGAGAAGGCAGAAAAGGAAGTCACAGCTCTGTGTGGGCTCGTGGGAGAGGAACAGAACAGGGACGAGTGAATGTCCGCCTCACTTTGCTCGTGGGTGTGTGTCAAAGTAGGACCCAGCCTTCAGTTGTTAGCACCTTGATAGAATCGCACGCATTGGGAGGTCACTGGATTGCTGTTTGATTCGTTTGAAAACACACAAAACAACCAATATTTAAGGTTACCATCCAAGTACAGGAAGTAGCAAAGCCTAAGGAAGGAGAGTGTGTGCTCAGCCTGTCCATTCAGAGAAAACATGGGAGCGTACGAAAGATGTGAGAAGCTAAAGAAATGAATGATAAGAAACATGAATACAACGATCGTTTGCCGAGAAACAGATCATTGGCAGTGCCGCAGAAGTCCATTCCTGTCATCTGCCTTCCGCCTCTGGCCCCAAGTGCGGCCTTTGTTTTGAAGTTTTATCACCCATGTCTGTGTTCCTAAGCAACACAGTTAAGCTCTCCACCCTGGACTTTATGTAAATGGAATCACATTCTCTGCTGCTCTTGCAAATCCCCCTTTTATCCCACAGTTATGTTGTGAGATCCAGCTGTCTTGTGCTGCGTAGCGACAGTATGTCATGTACTCTCTTTACTCCACAACACTCAAATGTATGTGAACACCACATCCATTCTATGATTGGTGACCAGTTCTTTCCAGTTTGTGGTCCTGTGGGGCCATGTTCCAGGTTCCTGTACTGTAAGCACTTCTAACATGCTCCCCTCTCCTGGGCTCCTCTGAACACTCGTGAACATTCTGTTCTCCTCTGTTGTCCACTCATTTCCTTCTTCTCCTTCTTCTCCTTCTTCTTCTTCTTCTCCTTCTTCTTCTTCTTCTTCTTCTTCTCCTTCTTCTTCTTCTTCTCCTTCTTCTCCTTCTTCTCCTTCTTCTCCTTCTTCTCCTTCTTCTTCTTCTTCTTCTTCTTCTTCTTCTTCTTCTTCTTCTTCTTCTTCTTCTTCTTCTTCTTCTTCTTCTCCTCCTTCTCCTCCTTCTCCTTCTCCTCCTTCTTCTTCTCCTTCTCCTTCTTCTCCTTCTTCTCTTTCTCCTTCTCCTTCTCCTTCTCCTTCTCCTCCTCCTCCTTCTCCTCCTCCTCCTCCTCCTTCTTCTCTACTCCAGGAAACTGTTCGTAAAGATTTTCACTGGCAGTTGACAATTTACATCATTTTTTTTTTTTTTTTGAGCTGAGGATCAAACCCAGGGCCTTGAGCTTGCTAGGCAAGCGCTCTACCACTGAGGGATAAAATGAAAAGAGGAGGGGCTGGCAAGATGGCCCTGCAGATAAAAGCACTTGCTGCTGCTGAGGTCGATAACTTTAGTTCAACCCCCAAGGTTCCCCAGGTGGAAAGAGTTCTCTGACCTCTGCATGTGTAGTGTGACACACATGTGTACCTGCCCCAAATACAGACATAAATAAATGTAATGAAAATTAAGAATTAAAAGGAAATGAAATATAAATCAGTCATTATTGGCTGTATTTTAAAATGAGATCCTATAATCCATTCATTGGCATAATATAGTATGAACCTATACATTGTACTAACAATTATGTAATAAAAGCTGATTATCTATGCAACTATATCTGCTAGTATCTATGCAATTCATAATTTGGTACATTGATACTACAACGAAAACAAGTTATAGTTAATTTAGTCAGGCTGAAAGGTTGCTACAAAGCTTTGATCTTTTGTAAACCAGTGCCCTTTCCATCTAAACTTTCTCCTTCCATGATAGAATTTTTTTCTACAATAATAGCATCTACTTAAATTATCTAAAATACAGAAGTTTTAACTTTTGTTTTGATCATATAAACCAAGCGTCAATTTCACTACTTCATCAAAATTAGTAATCTGATTGACAGTGTCGCCTACATTCTTGGAGTATATTTTCCTACATGTGCAATCTGTATGCATGTTGAAGATACCATCTCTGCTGTTTGAAATGTTTATAATCTAGGCACATCCTGAGCTTGACTAAAAATAACTGGCACAAGCCCTTGTTGAAACAGAAATGCTCATGAGGTTAGCACTTGTTCTTTGGACTGAGTACCTGATGTGTGAGGGACTTCTGGTTGACCCCTGAAGGCTTTGTGCCAGTGTGGGCTTGTCCAAAGCCAGGCAGCTGTTGGGGCTACTTTATCCTTTCACCAGGGTTGGATGAAGACCTAGGGCAGCTTTAAATCCGAAGGATGCTGTTATCCTACTGCTAAATGTGATCCAAAGGAAGGGCAATATTCAACTAAACTATAATTTTTTTTTCTGTTTTGGTATTCCTGATTGTAGACATTCCAAATAGCAAATGTGACATGTGTATACAGACATGCATAAGATAAAGAGAGAAAAATGTAATATTTTATTTCTTACCCAAAACAATGCAATTAATACAGGTTAAATTTATTGGCCTTGGGATGTCAGCAGAAAGGGAAACTAGGCTGTCTGTGTTCATCCGTGCTCTTCAGAGAAACACAGCTAACTCTCTCTCTCTTTCTCTCTGTTTCTCTCTCTGTGTGTCTCTGTCTTTCCCTGTCTCTGTGTCTCTTTCTGTCTCTGTCTCTCCCTGTCTCTGTGTCTGTCTCTGTGTCTGTCTCTGTCTCTCTCTGTCTCTCTCTCTCTCTCTCTCTCTGTGTGTGTGTGTGTGTGTGTGTGTATGTTTGAGAAATTGGCTCATATCATTGCTAATGTTGGCAAAATCTTCAAGGTACACTGCCAGGCTGGAGCCTCAGAGAGGAGAGGCAGCTTAACTTTAAGTGAAATCTGAGGTCAGATGTTGGAGCCCAGGGTATCAGCGAGGCTGGTTCCTCTAAGGCATTTCTCCGTGGACTGAGGATGGCCAACATTTCTATGTTTCTGCACTGTCTTTCCTCTATAATGTTTATGTCTTGACCTCCTCTTGCTAGGACCCCAGTCATATTGAATTAGGGCTCACTAGAGCAACCACTCTGGTTTGTTTCTCTTTCTGTGGTAAAACCCTGGCCAAAAGCAACTTCAGGTGGAAGGATTTATTTTTAGATTACAGATATAGTCCATCCTGGAGGAAAACCATGGCAGGAACTCAGGGCAGGGACTCTGAGGCACAAAGTGAAGTTTGTATGGGGGTATGTGTACATAAGTGTAGGTGCCCAAGGAGGCCAGAGGTATCAGATTTTACCAGAACCAGAGTGATAGACAGCTGCGGGCCTCCTCATGTGGGAGGAATTATTCATTTGAGGTCCTTCTCAGATGACTCTAGATTCATATCAAGCTGATGCTGAAGCTGCCTGTGACAGTGATCTCATATTAGCTTAATTACCTCTTGGAAGACCCTATCTCCAAACACAGTCACATTCTTAGGTATTGGGGACTAGGATTTCTATGTATAAGTCTGGGGGGAAGGGTTAGGCAAGTCAGCACAAACACTCTTTTCTTCTACAACACTTCATTTTCCTCTGAAGGAAGGCTGGATATCTTCCAGGAATATTCACCTATCTCCCATGTTGTCTCTCTTACTTTGTTAGGAAGCGAGGACAAGCCGGAGGTCCTTGGTGTGCTCTCAGAAGTCCGCCAGGAGTTCTTACCCAGCAACTCAGAAGATGGAGCGGTCTACCCAGGAGCTGTTTCTCAACTTCACGGTTGTCCTGATCACTGTTCTCCTTATGTGGCTTCTCGTGAGGTCCTACCAATACTGAGGGGCCATGCTGCCCTCCTGGGAGTGACTGCTGTGTGCCCTGAGCTTCTGCTGCTCTTATTATTATGGGATGCTATTCTTGGCACCTCCAGCATCTCTGACCCACACTCACAATGCCTGACACACAGCAGCACTAGGTCCAACGTGTGTTTTCCAAAGATGCCGTTCTTGTGGGCTGCCAAAAGCTTGTCAGCCAGTGAGCCTTAGGCTTGTTCCCTAGCAAATGCACTATCCAGGCCACCAGGTTAAAATTAAACTGGATTCCTGATGGTGCGGAGTAACAACAAGGTCCTGGTCTGTGTCAACACATATCCCCCCACCCATGCTGTGTGCCACCGAACTAACTCAGCCCTTCAGAAGAAATGTACGAGGAAGTCTCTGCCAGTCCCTTGAGTTCCCATGTGAATAAAATTAAGCTACTCATGAAAACAGTGTTTAGAATTTATTTTAGCTTCTGTGTGACCCTTGGCTGGGACTGAAGTGACAAATAGCACATTATTTCTAGCATTTGAGATTAGCCAAGATGCTCCAGCTGCCTAGGATCTGAAAGCGAGACAAGCCAGAGTGTCCCATTTCAAATGATTCCATTGCCTCTCCAAGCTTTCCTCCACTAAGCCTATGGCCAGAGGAGAATAGCTCCAGCCTGCTAGAGTCTTGGGTCAGAGCCCAGCATGCCCACAAAAAGCACAGGATTCCTCTCAAGTCTCCTGCTTTTCCCGTAGCTCTCACAAGAAATGGGCTCAGGAGGGGATTCGGTCGGTAAAATTTGTAAGTTCAAGGGCCTGAGCTTTAGATCCTTAAAAGCCAGGTGAAAACCCAGGGTAGTGGTGTGAGCTTGTAATTCCAGTGATGGTGAGATAGGAGGCAGAGGCAGGTCCTGGAGACTTTTTGGCATGCCAGACTAGCCTCCTTGACAAAGTTCCATGCCAGGAGCGACCCTCTCATAAAAGATGAGGGGCACCTGAGGTATAACACCTGAGGGTTGTTCTTTAACTTTCACATGCACACCTGCATATATAAGTGCACCCCCAAACATGCACACAAACATACAAAACACATGCAAGCATGTGAACGTGCACACATATCTACATAGGCTCTACTCACATTGCTATGTCTGTCTGCAAGTATATATTTAGAGTAGTTAAGCCCTGAGGGGAGCTACAGCATGTCCCTATGGTAGCATGTTCTAATTTGGTTCTTGTCCTTATGCTAACAGAGCTGGACACAAGGACAATTTCAGGAAGGGGAAATGGAAAATACACATTTGCATATGTGTTCACTAGGCAAACGCAGTGCGTTGCTAGTATATCCCATTCTAAATGGATGGACCACATCTGCTATTTGTACAAGTTTTGTTGGAACCACAGGCGAGGGAGATATTAAACCTCCCGTTTCGTAGTGCCCTCCAGGATGGCGCTCCTTGTGGATTTATCACGGCAAGACTCCCTACCACAGCACCCCTGTCTGCATTCAAAGAAAATCAATAAAGTGGGGAAGGTCTTTCAAGTTATTGCTGAGGCATCCTTTCTAGGCCAAGTAAATAGAAATCTTAGTGGTGGAGCTTGAGCACCTGAGTTAAAACAACAAACACAACCTGAACAAAAGCACAGACAGCATCATTCAGAAGGCCTCAGAGGATCCAGAGCTGAGAACTGAAAGCCACCCACTGTGGCTCAGACTGGCATGTGGGAGTTGCTTCTTGAAAGATGGATTCCAGATGGTTCTAATGCATAAAGGCATTAAGAACTAATACGCTTGGAGAGATTCCCAGCAAAACATGGTCCTTGGTGTCCTGGCTCTAATTTTGGAACTAGATCACACACGTGAATGTGTGTCTCTAATGATTTAGCATGTGGCACACATTCTCCGAGATCTAGAGGGCACTCTGTAGGTAGTTAGCAGAGTGTCCTTTACGTAAGAACACTTTTTAGGACAGATTGATTTGAGAAGGTTTGTGTGTGGTGGGATGGGGAGGAATGGGTACAAGGAGTGACACACATACCCACTGGACCCCATATCGTTCCCTGAAGCCAGGTCCTGGTGCCACACTCCCAACAGGGACCACTTGGTAAGTCGGTGGCATGCTAGCCCTGCCCGAGGCTCTGTGTATGTATCACACTGTGAGCAGCCATGGACACTGAAGTGAGGGGACCTCACCAATGGGCAGTCGGTGGTGAAGCTACAGATGGAAGATCCAGACACCAGTATCATCTTAATCTTTGCTTTATTGTAGGTCTCCAAACCATCCAATGATTATTCAAGTTTTATCCTCAGATTCTTTGGCATTCTGGCTTAGTTAGATAAAGGTAACATTGCAAACCTCTATATGGTTTCTCTTAGAGATCATCAGCCCCTTTCTGTCTCTAACTACCAATATCAAGAACATATATGGTGCTGGAGAGATGGCTTAGAGGTTAAGAGCACTGACTGCTCTTCCAGTCCTGAGTTCAATTCCCAACAACCTCATGGTGGCTCACAACCATCTGTGATAAGATCTGGTGCCCTCTTCTGGCCTGCACTCATACAGGCATTGTATACATAATAAATAAATAAATCTTTTAAAAAAAGAACATATAGGTCCTAGATGTACAGGACCAGTGTTTCAGGACACACAGTGGATCACCTTCCCAGGGATAGGGATATTGACTAACAACCTAAGTGTGGAGCTAGGAACGACATCTAGTACCTTCCACATGTAGGCTTCTTAGTCATTAGAGCTGAATTCCCATCTCACTTACAAGTCTCTTTCTATGTGTGACTTTTCTTGGTCCCTTGGGCACTGTGAATCATCACAGTACCTTCTTCTGCTCCCAGTGTTGGTCCAAGGCTCTCAAGATGGGCTTGGCTATCCCAAACATGATTCTTGCTCTCCTCTAGAATGGAGAGCACTGATTCCTAGATGCTGGCTAAAGTTTCAGCCCATAGGCCGGAGTCCATTCTAGCATCTTTATTTTTGCTTGGTCCATTCATCCATTCACCGATTCACTCACTCATTCAAATACTTACTTTGCAGCTGCTGTGTGCTGAGCATTGTACTAACCACCTGAGATAACATGGCTAATAAGACAGGGAAGCCCCATCCTCATGGAGCTGAGTGGAGGAAGACAGGTGTATCCGTGGGCAGTTGGAATGCTGTAATAAGTTGTTAGGCAGGAGAGGGGTGTGTGGAGGGGATTCTGGGCAAAAGGAACAGCAAAGAGCAGAGAGTGTGGCAAATTCCGGAAACTGAAAAGATCTGCACCATGGAGACAAAGAGTGCCCATCTCATGCCTGGCAGCAGTTGCACCACGTAAAGGCAGAGCTCTGAGTCTGGCCGCATCTCTTTTTAGTCCCAAGTTGGATCGCTCTGGGATCTCTCGCCCACTAGGAGGGACCTCTTGCCACCAGCAGTTGCTAGAACCATGTCTGTTTTTCATGGGGCTTAGACTCTGGCCTTGAACCGCCTGGCCATCTTTAATAACAGCAGCCAGACCAATGCTCCTCACCCACCATCTCACCTACTGAACATATTGTGGTATGATGCTCTCTTCTTCTTGTCCTAAGTTCTGGGATGCCAAGACCTCAGCCTTACCCAGAGTTGGGTTGCTCATATTATAGTTCTAAACAACCATCTGAATTAAAAAAAAAAAAGACATCTTGTAGTGTTGGTTAGCTTCTGGCACTTTCTCCCTCCTTCCCTTCTTCCCTTCTTCCCTCCCTCCCTTCTCTCTCTCTCTCTCTCTCTCTCTCTCTCTCTCTCTCTCCCTGTCTCTCTCTCTCTGTCTCTCTTTCTTCCTCTCTTTCCTGTTTTGTTTTTCAACACAGAGTTTCTCTGTGTAGTCCTGGCTGTCCTAGAACTAGCATTATAGACCAGGATAGCCTTGGACTCACAGAGATTCTCCTAGCTCTGCCTCCTGAGTGCTGGGATTAAAGGCAAGCACTACCATTGCTTGGCTTACTTCTGGTATTTTCTTTTTCTCTCTCTCTCTTTTTTTCTTTTTTTATCTGAGGATCGAACCCAGGGCCTTGCGCTTGCTAGGCAAGCACTCTACCACTGAGCTAAATCCCCAACCCTACTTCTGGTATTTTCTAATCTCACAATAAACTGTGTATCTTTGAAACATCTCATTTTTTCATGTATTGAAGTTGTTCAAGGTTCTAAAGGAGCAGATTGGACAGAATGAGTATCATCAAAGGCAGATATTAAGTTGGCATACATGGCACAGCCTGTGTAGTCCATCAGTGGCTGTCTGTGCACCAGAGGACAAAGACCCCAGGGGCTGCGAAGTTTACCAAACTAGATGCTTTGGCAGTCTCAATTTGGTGTTGAAGGCCTGGAGGATTCTGGAAGAACCTGATGAAGCTGGGCTCCGGAGTCAGCAAAGGGCGAGGACGGTAGTGGCAGAAGCAGAGTGGATACACTCACTAGCAAAGGTGGGCAAGTGAAACTCAGCACTGCTTTCCCATCACCCATCCTTACATCTGGGCCACCTCGGAAAGGTGCAGCCCACTCTGTGCGAGGGCCTTCTCTCTCCACTGATGCTTCCAGGAAATATCCTCACAGACCCACCCAAAGGTAAGTCTTTTAGTTGATCCTAGGCTCAACCAAGCTGACAACCAAGATTAACCATTACGCCAACTTACTCTTACATCGAAATAAATACCCAAGCTGGGCATAGTGGCATGTACCTTGTGCTGGATAGTTTTATGTCAACTGGACACAGCTAAAGTCATCTGGGAAGAGGGAGCCTCATAAGGTTAACCTCCAGGAGAACTGGCTGCAGGCAAGCCTGTAGGGCATTTTCTTAATTAATTATTGATGGGGGAGGGCCCAGGCCCTTGTGGGTGGCTCTATCCCTGGGCTGGTTGTCCTGGATGCTATAAGAAAGCAGGCCGAGTGAGCCACGATGAACAAGCCAGTAAGTAGCACCTCTCCATGGCCTCTGCATCAGCTCCTGCTTCCAGGTTCCTGCCCTGCTTGAGTTCCTGCCCTCACCGCTTTTGATGATGAAGTGTTATATGGAACTGTGAGTGAAATAAACCCTCCCTTCCCCATGTTGCTTTTGATCATGATGTTTCATCTTTCATCAAAAGCAATAGAAAGATACATCTGGAATCCCAGGACCAGGGACATTAAGGCAATAGGATTATGAGTTCAAGGCTATACATATTTTCTATCCCAAACAAACAAACAACCTCCTACAAAACAAAACAAAACAAAACAAAACAAAACCAAACCAAACCAAACCAAACCAAACCAAACCAAACCAAACCAAACCAAACCAAACTAAACCAAACCAAACCAAAAACCAGAACAAGACACACACTTGTATTCTTGTCTCATAACTTTGGCACTATCTCCGGCTCCCACCTCTTCTAGATGGGGCTCTGGTCTGGTTGCCTCCTTAAAGCATTCAGATCAATTCGTGTCCCAGCCCACAACTCTAAGAAGACCCCAAGAAACTGTGACACAAACATGTTTCTGGTTTTGTTTCACTCATGCAGATTAGAGTACATGACACGATCAGAAGATGGTGGTGTTTGCATGATTTTCTTACTGAATTTGGGGCTCTCAATCAGTCTAGAAAGCAGCTCCAGGAGACAATCTATTCTTTAAAACTCATGATTTCCTATCACTTCGTTTTTCCTTTTGCATCGCTGGAACACAGCTCCTTGGGCCACTTGAGTACATGGTCTATGCCATCCTTATACGGCACTCCTGAAGCCTTCTCAGCTGGGAGGTGTATCAATCCCTACCCACAATCCTCTCCTGAAAGCCTGGGGCACCCCATAAAGTAGTCAGGGACAAAAGTCACCCACTTCTGCTCTTCGTTTTCTTCTGATGCTAACCACCGTTCTAGGCATTTGATTCCTGTTTTGGTCTCAGAATTATCATTATCATCATGTACCGAAGGCCTTTCCTAGTGGATCTATGGCCACCTATAGTTGCCTGCCTTATCTGCCTCTCCTCAGATCTCCTTTGTAACCACTTCTTGCTATTTGTAGTTTCAAGTATGTCCTCTGTCTTCTCTTGCCACGACCTTGCAGAGCTATCATATTGTCCGAATGTCCCACTGTTTTCCTGGCTAACTCCTGTTCACTCACTAAGAATGCCATTAAGTGTTATTGCCTCTTGGAAACCATCCCCAGATAATTCCTGCTCTCTGGGCCTCATGCCCACATTCTCATAGCACTTATCACATTGTGCTGGTTTGTTTGCGTCTCTCCTGTGTATGCCTCTTCTCTGTGCAGACACCCTTCAATGCTTAATTTTAGTTTCTAGTGGTTCAGCAGCATCATTGGTTAAGTATCTGTGGAAGACATTATGACTGCCTTGCCAGATAGTAAAAGCTTTGGAATAGATAGATAATGTTTTTATGACTAAATACATGGCCTGTGCTCCCCACCATACTTTTTAAAAACAGGCATGTGGGAAAAAAAAAAAAAAAAACTGGTCTAGTTCTAAAAGTTCTACCATTAATGAACAAACTAAACTTAAAGAAAAAAAAAAAACCCTTCATCCAGTTGAAACAGCCTTTTCAAAGGCCATTAGCTCCCCCATGACGTATTCATGATACTTGCTGTTTTTGATCTGTCTCTATCACCAAGTCGACAATGTTTATGAATTACTCATCAAAGCCTGATGCGTTGAGCATATTTTCAAGTTCATCTACTAACATGAGAAATTTTCATTATTTAAGCCGTGCGTAGTTGGGGTCGAACTTCATGTATCTATTCATTGGATGCCTACTGTGTGTTAAGAGCTCTCAGTGGGGCTGGAGAGATGGCTCAGTGGTTAAAAGCACTGGCTGCTCTTCCAGAGATCCCAAGTTCAACTCTCAGCTCCCACATGGCAGTTCACAACTGTCTATAACTCCAGTTCCAGGGGTTCTGAAACCCTCACACCAATGTTCATAAAATAAAAATACATTATTTAAAAAAAAAAAAAGAACTCTCAGGGGTTCTATTTCATTTAATCACTTTTATCATGTGAAATATTTGGTTTTTATTTGAATTTTATTTATTTATATATATTTTTTAAAATACAGAGTCTCACTATAGAGCCCAAGTTGATTTCAAACTCACAATCCCCTGCCTCAGCTTCTCAAAGTGCTAGGATTACTTACACCCAGCTTGTTTTGTAGTTAGAAATTTTTATTTATTTATTTATTTATTTATTTATTTATTTATTTATTTATTTATTTGAGACACTGCCCTGTCTAGGCTGGTCTCTGGACTCAAGGGTTCATCTTATCTGAACCTCTGAATTACATAAGTATACAATACTGGGTGCATAGAGTCAATGAAGCATTTATATTTTTTCTTATCTCAAAATTGAGAAAATGGATGCTCAGAAAAGACATGTGCTTAGCCCTAAGAGACAGAACATAAAAGCAAATTTAGTTCTGTCCAGTTCTGAGACCAGGTAGCCACACTGGATCTGGAGAGAGCAGAGGAAGGGGAAGGAGAGTGGGAGAGATAGGGAGAGGAAGAGGTGGAGGGGGAGAGGGAGAGAGACCCCAGTAGCCATCAAGGCTGTCCCTCACACCATCAGGAGAATGATTCAGAGTTTATGTTAGTTTCCATACTGTGGTGTGCAAATGCCAAAGGTATGGTGTACGTGAATGCAGCCTCCAGGCAAATACTTCATGTGTTGTACAGCTTAGCCACATAACATGTGCAACTTGTACAATTTTCTGTCTTCCGAGAAACAGAGCCCTGGAACCACATCTTTGTTTTTTTGTTTGTTTTGTTTGTTTTGTTTGTTTTGTTTGTTTTGTTTGTTTGTTTTTTGTTTTGTTGTTTTTTGTTTTTCTAGACAGGGTTTCTCTGAGTAGCTTTGTGCCTTTCCTGGAACTTGTTTTGTAGACCAGGCTGGTCTCGAACTCACAGAGTGTGCCACCACCGCCCGGCAGTAGGTGATAAGAGAGAATGCTGGTGGCTGGTCAGCTGTTTCCAGTGTCTGTGTTAACTGTGGGGATTAATCGGAGATGACTCCATCTCCAGCATTAGCTGGGGTACACACTTGTAGGGATTTGTCATGTGGTAATTCTCATCTCTTACTCATTAGATTACTAAAAATAATGGTCTGGGGGAAAGCAGCATCTTTGGATTCACAGACAGCATTTGGCTTACTAATAGGTAACCCTCACGTAAGCCTCTGACTTCTGTGGGTGGGCCTTACTTCCTCAGCCATAAAAACAGGAGGAGGGCTGAGAAGAGAGCTCAGTTGGCAAGGGGATTGTGTTGGTGACATGAAGAACCCTACTCCAATCCCCAGAAGCCATCTAGGAGTGGTCATGGATGCTTGTAATCCCAGTGCTGGGGAGGCAGACCTCTAGGCGGTAACACAAGGGAATACAACGAAACAACAGTACAATAACATCCAGGTCTATGGTAAGAAGGTTTTAACACTCCTTCCTTGAAGGGAGTGGGGTGTCACCAGACCCATATTGGAGATTTCACCCGCTACATGCACCCAGCTGCACACTTTGGTCCTGGGGTCAGATTCTATGTTTTATCTATATTTTCTAGGCCGTGGAAGGTTGACTAGGGGCAGGGGAAGGACTCCATTGATAGGGCTTTTGTAAATCACCATCTGTCCTGGGATGGGGCTTTTTTGGTGATGTAACTGTTACCATCTAAGGGCCTTGATAGAGTTTGTTTTCTTTGCCAATTAAAGAATTAAAAGGTAGGAAAACTCTGCAGTCTGACAGGTAGCAGCAGGGAAATCTTGAACACAGCATATAGTAGCAGTAGAAGAAAGGTTTTCATTGAGGGACAGGAAACACACACATACAGCAACCCCACAGAGGAGAAGATCCCCCTCACAAGCAGGACGGGGAACTTGGAAAGCCAAAAAATCCAGTCTCTTCTCCATTTTTTTTAAGCCTCTGAAGAATTTTCCTCCTCGGATTCAGGTTGGTCAGTTTGAAGACAGGCTGGCTGATTGGTTCACAATTATTGTGTAATACGCCCTCATCCAGCCTTGAAATTGAGCCAGTCCATCAGCAAGGGGTCTTCTGGCTGGAGAAAAAAGCCAACATGCCTTTGTTTTAAGTTGCCAGGCTTTTGTCTCAGGTCAGGAGAATGGGAAAGAAGCCCGCTGTCTTGGCAATCCAGTGTCTTGATTACCTGCCGGCCAGAGAATAACTTTGAGTCAGCCATGCTCCTGGAAGTGACCTTCCTTAAACTCATTGCTCCACTAGGCTGGAGTTGTGGGCTCCTTTCTTCGGTCCATGGTGATTAGACACTGTTTTCATCTCCCCAGGAGAAGTCACAGCACAGGTGGCGGCAGTATTGCTGCTGCGTCGCTTCAGAGCTATTTTAGGAAAGACGATAATGAAGCACTTTGCGGAAGTTGATGATTTCTTTAAACAGAGGAAAGAGGCGAATTGTAGTTTCCTTTTCTCTGAAGAGTATAACAGTTCTCACATATACAAGGGCTATATGAATGACAGCATCTGGACTCCTTGCTCAGTTGCACCTACCTCAGACCCCTCCAGACTGAGGTCTGGATTGCCACATCCACCATAAATCCACTTCTTCTTCCTCTTCCTCTTCTCCTTTCCCCTCTCCCCTCCCCCTCCCCCCCCCCCCCCCTCCCCCCCCCCCTCCCCCTCCTCCTCCTACTTCTTTTGAGACAGGGTTTCTCTGTGTAGTTTTGGTGCCTGTCCTGGGACTCTCCCTGTAGACCAGGCTGGCCTCGAATTCACAGAGATCTGCCTGTCTCTGCCTCCCGAGGGCTGGGACTACCGCCACCCAGCGTAAATCCACTTCTTAAGTGATCCTTGTACTTGCTAAGGTTTGAGAACCGTTATTTACAGCACCTTGGCACACATACCCATAGGACTTGCATTCTAATTATGCTAATCCTGGACTCAGCAGTTGGCCTGAGAAGTTTGCACACAACCTCTTCCTCTGAGGGACCACAGACTTTTTTTTTTTTTTAATCCCATCCTCATGAACATTTACATTCTCACCTTTCCCGCCTCTCTTGGCATCCTCAGCCTTGCTTCCTCGTGAGTCACACACAGGCTCACTGGTGCTGTGGAGGGGGAAGCAGGGCAGAGAGAGGTCTTACAATAGGGAAGAAAGTAGAGATGGAGAAAAATAGTGGACCCTTCCTCCGCAACCAGGAGTAAGTGAAGGAGCAAGTGAGAGGGAGCTACAGAAATCAGGGAGGAGAGTGCTGTGCCGATGACCTATAAAGAGGCACACTTCCACTCCTTCCCCTTAATAAATTATTTCTTTTGTTACTATCCATTTATCTCTGTTCAAATCTTGGTTGAGGGACTTGAGTGCCTAGAAACCTCCACGGGTGCCCTCCAGACTCCAACATCCGCTCACAGCAATTCTAGCTCAAACAAACTTGCATCGTTGTGCCAGGAAAATCCAACTGTGTCTGTAGATACAATTAGTAAAATGTGGGCTGGAGAGGTGGCTCGGTGGATATGGGGGCGTGACTTCTGGTCCCCAGCACCTGTGTAAAAGCCGAACATGGCACACAGGCACCTGTAGCCCAGCACCTGGGAGTGTCATAAGAGGCAGAGGTAGGCAGATCCCAGAGCCTTGCTGATCAGCCAGTCTAACTGACTTGGTGAGCTCCTGGTTTAGTAAGTCAGGTGGAGGCAAACCAAGGAGGACATGTCACATTGGGCTCGGGCCTCCCCATGTGTACTCTTGGGGATGTGCACCCGCTCACACACTAAAGAGTTAATGATTTTTTTTTTTTTAATTTAAGGAAACATGATTATTTAGTGCACCACAAATAGAGCAGACAGTGTGATGGCAACAGAGAGCTACCTGCCAAAAGCTGGCACTTTCTACCCTAAGGTTATGTAATGTGCTAGCCTCTATGAAAGGGCGTGTTTGACACATTTTCAGAGAACATAAAGGAACTGTCATTCAAATTTTAAAAGCTTTGGGAACATTCAGCACCGACAGATCTTCCCACACTCTCCCTTTGACCGACTTCTGCGTTTGTTTTTCTTTTCATTTTCTTGTGACAAGGTCTGAGGAAGGTACGTACGGTCACACTTTGGTGTGAAACTCTGGTTACCACTCCTGGGAGCCATGGAGGGGAGGGGTCCTGACCCCCACCTTCTTTCTGACAGCCAGATTCTACCCCAGGAGAAAGAAACAGCACACAACAGCCTTCTCTTTAGAACTCGGCATTTTAAAATTCAGAACTGTGTTATTTTTCACAGAGTCAGTGAGACGAAAATGTGTTTCCTCAGCGGCATACATGGAGTCTGCACCATGTGACTGTGGTCTTGAGCAGTGTCAACACGCTCCAACTAGTCCAATCCCACCCGTTCTATAGTTTTTGGACATAGCCTTCAGGAGGTCCTGGAAAAAAAAGCTAGGCCATTTTAATGGTCAACAGTGATGATGTATATAGTGATTTTCACTACACATTTGGCCAGACCCTGGTCAATTTGTCTTCATAAGAACAAACTCTTTGAGAACCAGAGGCTTCCTGGTGGTCATCAGAACCTTCATAAAATCTGGTCCTATCTTTGCTCTGTCCCCTCTGAGCCTTCCATTCATCCAGAATGATAAAGCCTTCTAGTGTCTTTCCATCCGTCTTCAGACTTCTCTTTGGGGGCTGGGGATGTAGCTCAGTTGGTAGAATGCTCCCTAGTGTGAATAAAACCCAGGGTTAGATCCCCAACACTGCCAAACCAGGTGTGGTTGCTTGCTCCAGTAATCCCAGTACACAGGAGGCAGAAGCAAGAGGGTCAGAAGTTCAAGGTTATTTTTAGCTACATATAAGAAATCTTGTAAAAAAAAAAAAAATCAACCAACTAGCAAAACAAACAAGGAACAAATAACAATAACAACAGCAACCACGAACCCATAGAAGGGAGTAGAGGTGATTTCTCTGTGAATGGAAGAGCCATGGTTGGAATCAAATGACAACGAGAGACCTTTACTCTCACCCTATCCCACCCTATCTGTATGACAGGCGTCTCATTCAGAATACAGAGCAACAGAAACAGTGGGAGACTGGACTTGGAGAACTGATTCGATGGTGCAGTGGTTCCCATAAATATTGACTTGGGAATGAGAGAGCTGTATGCAGCACGAGGGACTGCCAATCTGAGATATATTACACATTAGACCATATGCTGTTGACTTCAAGGATGACTTTAGACCAGCTCGTTTTGAATGTCACTTATGAAAGATGGCATCTTTGACTTTTAATATGACTGGTGATTAGTCTCTGAGCCATCACACATCCTGGAGCAGAGAAAGACATGTAGAGTGACACAAATACAACTCTACCTAAGAGATCTCTGTGCTTGATTTCATCTTCCTTTTTCAACCTTGGCTGATATTTTCAGTGTCCCAGATATGTTTATTCTAATATCACCTGGTTGATGCAGAGGAGGCTAAATTTAATACATAAATTTATTCTTCAGAATAAAAAGATGCCCTTTTTTATCTCCAGTGGAATGGTAAAACAAACACAAGCCCAATTCTTCAGACATATTTGTTCAAGCCACAGGGACACTCACATCTGGAAATGAGAACGAGAGGTTAGCTCTTAAGGGAGAAAGTGGTGTGTAGTACCCAGCAGCTAGACACACATTTTGATAGGCTCAGTTTTCATTTACAACTCAAAATTAGTGAATGTTCTTTAGAATATTAGTTATGATGACTTGAAAAAAAATGATGCTAGCAGATTTTTTTTCCATCTAGCTGTCAAACAGAAAAAAAATATTGGCCCTGAATATAAGAAGTTTAGGGCCAGGAAAGATGGCTCAGCCATTAGGAGCCCATACTGTTCTTGAAGAGGCCCAGAGCTGAGTTCCCATCAACCACTCTGGACCACTCAACTGCCTGTAACCAGCTCCAGGGGATCCAAGATTTGATCCTGGCCTTAGGAGGCATTGTACTCACATTCAGAAACCCATACTCACATTTATATACAGAGGGGTTTTCCTTTGTAGACCTGACTGTCCTGGAACTAGCTCTGTAGACAAGGCTGGCCTTGAACTCAGAGACCTGTCTACCCCTGCCTCCCAAGTGTTGGTATTAAAGGTGTGCACCAGCATGCCTGGCCTAAAAATTAAAAAAAACTTAAATAATTATGGGTTGTTCTATGTTACTGTGTTGTTTAAACTATAGATAATTACATCATGATTTCTTACATGTTTTGGAAAAAGGCAATTTAATTAGCATTTTCTTGGTGGGGGACAAGGGAGGGCAGTGTGGGAGGGAAGAGCAGGAACATTTTGTTTGACTTGAATTTCCTTGTTTTAAAAAAATAAAAATAATTTATTTTATTAATTATTTACACATGTATGTGCATTCATGTTTGGGTGCCTGCAGAGGCCAGAAGAAGGGTGTTGGATCCCCTGGAGCTGGAGGTACAGTAGGCTATGATCTGCCTGATATGGGTGCTGGGAACCAAATCCAGGTTCTCTTGTGAGAGCAATAATTGCTCTTAACTGCTGAGCCATGCTCTAGGAATAAAGTCGTTCATTTGTGCGTCTCAAGACAAGGTCTTACTGGGAAGAAGCCCTGGATGGCCTGCATCCTGCTATGTAGTCAAGGCTGGCTTCAAACTCTTGGCAATCCTCCTGCCTCCGCCTCCTTACTTTGGGGATAATAAGTGTGTCCCACCAAACCTGGCCTCCTTGACACTCTTAAGTCAATTTCCTAAGTAAATTAGCTTCTAGCCACATTTAGTTAGGTAATTCTTAACTCTTCTATAAACAAAAACTTAGTCAAGTTTGATGAGTTTTTGTTCTGATGTTCTACAAGTACAAAATGTTTCAGATCAAGGCATTTGTAACTATTTATGCAATTAGGTTTCATGACAAAATAGAGCAAAAGAGAAGTCTGGTCTATGACTTCCTGTTTCAATGTGGCAGATCCTGTTAACATGCGAACACAGTACTAACCTCAAGGGCAAATATGAGGTTGTTTATTCTGGAGCCAAATATGAATGTCCACAGACTGGTAATATGGATACAGGTTATCCCAAATAATAGTTTCTTGAAGTTTTTGTATTTATTTATTTGTATTATTTATGTGTGTGAGTGTTTTGCCTTCATGCATGTATATGTACCACATGCATGCCTGGTGCCCACTAAGGCCAGAAGAAGGCATTGGATCTCCTGGGATTGGAGTTACAGACAGTTGTGAGCTGCCATAAGGGTGTTGGGAATTGAACTCAGTTTCTCTGCAAGGGCAACAAGTACTCTCTCCTGCTGAGCCAGCTCTTCAGCCAATTTCATGACGTTTTTATCCTGACAGAGAAAAGAATGTTGTCCACCAAGTCTTTTAAAAATATATCAGTGGGAACATGGATGGCTTGGTGGGTAAAGCGCTGGTTGTACAATTATGAGATTCTGAGCTTGGATCCCCAACAACCACATAAAAGCCAGATATGGCAGTGTGCATCTAGAACCTCATCTATAAGCTGGACTTGGAGAAATAGGGGTGTGTGGAGGGTTGTGGGGACAGGCAAGATCCCTGGTCTAGCTGAAACTGTGAGCTCAGGTTCAGTGAGAAACCATGTATCAAAAATATATACTGGAATCAAAAGTATTTTAAATTTCTCAGATTTTTTTTTAAAAGGTAGGAGGATCTAACCTAATGCCCAAGCTGGCCTTCAACTCATGATACTTCCTGCCTCAGCCTCCCAAATATTGAAATTACAGGATGGGCTACCATGCCTGGCTGGGCATGGGGAAGGACATTTCAGGCAGAGGTGACATTTCAGCTGTGTGGAAATCAGGCAGTTGCCATGACCTCTGGATTTCTACCATCTGGTTGGCTGCTTCCCCTGAGATCCTTGCTTGTAACTCTCAGATGTTAAAACCAGCTGCTTACAAATATCTTCCCCAACTCTCAAGGAACATGATCTAAATATGAATCATCACAGGCACCGAAATTTTTGGCTAGAAGATCCTCCTACTAACACAGTATCCCATTCCCTGAGATGAGCCAGAGAGGTTCTTTCCATAGCCTCTTCCTCAGAAGAGAGGCCGTGGTGTAGCGCTGGCTTGGGTTTTAATCCTGACTTAGTGACTGAGCCAAGGTAGGTAAATGAAAGCCCCTGTGTCAGAGTTTTCTCTTCTGAAGGTTGAGATGCTGGCATCTGCCTCAGAAAGTAGAGATAAAAAAGTAGGGTGAAAGTAGAAATTGTGGGCATAAAAAACAGATAGGAAGAGGCCAACATAGGAGATTCTAGTCAAGCAAAAACTTGTAACTGTGATGTTTAGTTTAGGTGTGGCTACTAGAATAGATATTATATATACTTTCTATATAATATAAGCTGTGAGAGTTTATTAGCCTCCAGAGCTGTGCACACTGATGTGTGCATGTGTGTGTGTGCATGTTGGACTGGATGAGAAAAGACAAGAAACTGGTTCTTGTCTTTTTACTACAACTTTAGCATTTTAAAAACATTTTTCTGTTTATTTTATTTCTTACTTATCTTGAAAGTATGTACTTTAAAAAAATGCTGATACAATTCTTATTAAACAACGTAAGCAGGAACAACCTTGCCATTCCCTTTCTCTGGCTAGAGGAGAGTCACAATAGAGCTGCTGCTACATGATGAAGCTCTTCAAAGCACACATCCAGGCTGGCTCTCCTGTGGGATGCACCATTCCCTAAAGTGTCTGCACACTTACTCTGTTTAGAATCCATTTTTTTAGAACTAAAATTATCAAAATATCAAATATCACCCAACATAAACAGAGTATTTCCTCCAGATTTTCTAATCTGTTCTTTTTAAAACAAGATCTTCAGATCTGGTATGGTGTGCCTGCCTTTAATCCCAGTACTTGGGAGGTAGAAGTACTCAGATCTCTGTGTTTGAGGCCAGCCTGATTCCCATAGAGAGTTCTAGGCCAGCAAAGACTATATAGTAAGACCTCGTCTCAAAAGGGGTTGGGGTGGTCAGGGCAGGTGCAGTGGTTAAGAGAATTGGTTACTCTTCCAGAGGACCTGGGTTCAGTTCCCATCACCCTCCCACATGGCAACTCACAACTGTTTCAGGGGGATCCAACACCCTCTGCAGCACTGTATGCATGTGGTACACACACATACATGCAGGCAAAACACCCGTACATATAAAATTAAAAAAAAAAACTCAAAAAAGGGGGGCATTTCAATAAAATTTTTGATTTTATGTAAAAGATCTCATATGTTTTTTATTAGAGTTATTTCTGGTTCATAATTTTTGCAATTACAAAATAAATGATTTTTATTATTTTTAAAATTTTAAAAATAAGTTTGCCATTAATAGTGTGCTTGTTAGTGTGTTTCTGCACTTGCTGTTCATCCAGCCACACCACTCAGCTCTAAAGAGTGTTGCTCTCACTTTGTGGAGCACGTCAGAATGGCTGTGTTCAAGTTCTTGTCTAACAGTGTTGACATCTGGTCATCTCTGGGTGGCTGTCTGGTGACGGTCTCTCCTACTGAGTGTTGCTGTGACTTTCCCAATTATTCCTATGTTAAGTAAGTTTTAGTTATTTCCTGGATACTTTGAAGATTGTGTCACATGCCTCTTAATTATGAGAGCCTGCATTCTCAGATCTAAATCCTGACTTCCATCTGTTCTTCGGTTCCAAGATATCCGAATTTCAGTCCTCATGATTAAGCAGCAAGCCCTCTTAACAGCCGAGCCATCTTTCCAGCCACAGACAGTCTATTACTTATTTATCACTATTTCTTTTTCCTGGTGCTGACGACTGAACCCAGGGCCTAACTTATGCTAGGCAAATGCATTATCGTCAAACTATAACCACAGAACAAAAAGACCCAAAGTCCCCTTCCTTCTCTTTTAATTTGAGACAAAGGCATGCTTACACAGGTTGGTCTTGAACTCCTGACCCTCCTACTTCAGGTATCTGGGATTATAGGCCTTATAGGCCTTTGCCTCGGGGCTCAACTTCTGGTGTAGCATTTTTTTTTTTTTTTTTAACTAAGAAAATTTTTTCATTCATTTTACATACTAATCAAAGATTCCCCCTCTTCCCTCCTCCTGCTCCCCAGCTTCCCCCTGCCAACACACTCCCCACAAGAAGGTAAGGCCTCCCATGGGGAGGCACATCCACTAGAGGTAAGTCCAAGCCCCTCCTCCTGCCTCAAGACTGCACGGGGTGTCCCATCATAGGTAGTGGGCTCCAAAAATCCTCTCATGCACCAGAGAAGGATTCTGATCCTACCGCCAGGGGGCTCCCCAAGCAGATCAAGCTGTACAATTGTCTCGCCATGCAGAGGGCCTAGCATTTCAAGGTGCTTCTTTGGTACAGGATGATGTGCTCCCTCAGAGGCTAGTCTGGGACATGGGCAGTGGTCTACATTGGTTTGGTTTTCAAAGTCTTTGCCATGCCAATTCCTTTGGGAATAAAGGATTGTTCTCTGAGTTTAGATGCCTGTGGGTCCCTGGATGCTGCACCCACAGTTCTGTGATTTACCGTACAGCGGAACTGAGAGGCTAAGAGTTAACTAAGGCAGAAGAAGAGGGTTTGTGGAGAGCTTTACTGTCCATTCCTGATGTGCAGTTCCACTGTCCTGTGGTCTAAGTTAGGATGTGTGGATGGAAAAGTACAGACACAGAAAGTTTATTCATCCAGCGGTTGAGCTATGAGTTCTGAGGAGGAACTAAGTTGGGACAAGTTTCCTCGTTTTCGCTAAAGTCAGAACTCTCTGAAGTCAAAACTGAAGTCTCTAAGTCTCTCATGGGTGAAGGTGATACAAGATGAATGGTGTCATAACAGCCTAGCGAAGCACATGGAAACTCCCAGGAGAAGGACAGCATGACCACAGGCCCCAACCTATTATTATTTTGCAATCTCATATACTATATTTGTTACTCAAAAACAAAACAAAACAAAACAAAACAAAACAAAACAAAACAAAACAAAACAAAACCACACATAATGCTAGCATCCAGTGGGACACTTCAAGTTTGGCAGAGCAATGTTCTTTGAATATGATTTTGAAATTTTATGTATATATTTACTTACAAGTATATGTGTGTGAGTACATATGTGTCATATGTGGCTGTCAGAGGACAACTCATAGGTGTGGATTTTGTTATTTCTACCATGTGGGTTCTGCAGATCAAACTCAGATCATCAGGCTTGGTAGCAAGTGCCTTTACCCGCTGAACCATCTCACTAGCACAGAATATGTTTTTAAGTGAAAATAAAACCCAAACAAAAAAATCTTAACCAAATGAAGTTACCCCCACACATATTTCCCTGCTTACCACAGTATATAGTAGGAACTGCTAATATAGAAATGATTGTTGTAGAATATTAGTTTAAGATATGTTACATTTGCTTATGCTGTGGAACATTTGTTCAATGATGCAAAGATGTGTTGCATTCTTTTATGTTGCATTTGTTTAACTCTGTGAAGCTGTGTTACTTCGCCAGTCTAAAACACCTGATGGTCTAATAAAGAACTGAATGGCCAATAGCGAGGCAGGAGAAAGGATAGGCGGGGCTGTCAGGCAGGGAGAATAAATAGGAGGAGCAAGAAAAGGAGGAGGATGCTGGGGGTAGCCAGCTAGCCACATAGCCACCCAGCCACATAGCCACCCAGCCACATAGCCACATAGCCACCCAGCCACATAGCCACCCAGCCACATAGCCACCCAGCCACACAGCCACATAGCCACCCAGCCACATAGCCACACAGCCACACAGCCACATAGCCACCCAGCCACACAGCCACCCAGCCACATAGCCACACAGCCACATAGCCACACAGCCACATAGCCACCCAGCCACATAGCCACCCAGCCACACAGCCACATAGCCACCCAGCCACACAGCCACATAGCCACCCAGCAAAAAGCCACGGAGTAAGAGTGAAAGTAAGATTACAGAAGTAAGGAAAGGAAAAAGCTCAGAGGCAAAAGGTAGATGGGATAATTTAAAGTTAAGAAAAGCTGGCAAGAAATAAGCCAAGCTACGGCTGGGCATTTATAATTAAGAATAAGATTCTGCTTGTGCTTTATTTGCGAGCTGGGTGGCAGGCCCCCAAAAGAGCAAAAACAACCAACAACAAATGATGCATTTTTTTTTTTTTAGGCAGAAAGTTACTTTTCTCATAACAAAATACTCAATATAAGAAAGATCAGTGTGTGGTGCTCCCTACTGAAATCTCTCTGGAAACACTATCCTCCCCTCCCCTGTTCAGGGGTTGAAGGGGTTAAACTCTCCCACCCTTACAACTGAATTTAAGTTTCAGTTCTCTGAGAAGGGCAAAACAGGTGTCTCCCCCAACAAAGGGCCATTTATCCACAGGCCCTTACATTCAGGAGAGAGAGAGAGAGAGAGAGAGAGAGAGAGAGAGAGAGAGAAGAGAGAATGGACACAAGGTCTAAGTCAGCCTCACAGTGTCTCAAGGACAGATCCTGCAGCCCCCTTCTGAGTCACAGTCGGACTTGCCCAAGCTTGTGCAAGTATGTCCAAAAATGATAAGACTAAACCTCAGCCAATTAAAAGTACACTAGTGTAACTGCTGCTCGCTTAACCAGTTATGTATGAGGTGACCTAACTGTCCCTGAAACTCCCCTAGGCTGTGCTGAACAGGAGCTGCACGCTCCTCTCGGGGTCGCCACCGTTTTGTACAGGTGTCGACCCCGCATGCATGCTGGAATATTAATAAACGCTCTTTGTTTTTATATTCTATTTGAGTCTGGGGTGTAACTGCTAATATAGAAATGATGCATTCTTTTTAGGCAGAAAGTTACTTTTCTTGTAACAAAATAATAAAAAGAAAGACCGGTGCATGGTGCTCCCTAGTGAAATCTCCCTGGAAACACTGTCCCATTCCTCACTATTTCTTTTAGGGGATTCTCACCAGTCAAGTTTACAATGAAACTTGTAACCATCACTAGTCCACCCCTTGTCAACCTAACACCCAAACATTCTATTTACTTATTTATGTTTGAGACAGAATCCAGGCTGTTCTGGAACTGGATATGTAGAACGGACTGGCCTTAAACTCACAGAAATCCACCTGCTTCTGCCTCCTGAGTAGTGGTATTGAAGGCGGTCACCACCCAACTCACCCAAACATTTAAATCCATGATGTTTTACCCTTGGCTTTTAGAGTTAGTCTCATATTCATTTCATAATTCAAAATATGTCAATTTGCCTATAGTTTCTAACAGTCCCAGAACTCCTCAAAAGTCCAAAGTCTCATCTAAGATTAAAGATAAACTGTGTGCATTTATAAAATTAAAATCAAACACCAATCACATCCTTCCAGTATACAATGATACAAAGAAATATTCTCATTCTGAAAGGGAGGAACATGACCTCAACAAAAAATGATTGAAGCAAACATGAATGAAATACATAAAAACAAAACAAAAAATAAAAAATGCTAAAACCTGGAGCTCCATGTTTGGCAACTTGAATTTTGGATGAAACACCTGGGCTCCAATAATCTTGGGTAACTCTTTCCTATTACAGACATGACCTCCCTCAAGTCTCAGTGGGAGTCTGTGCTGGCTAGTTTTGTGTCAACTTGACCCAAGCTGGAGTCATCAGAGAGAAGGAACCAGTTGAGAAATTGCCTCCATAATGTTGGGCTGTAGGCAAGCCTATATGTCATTTTCTTAATTAGTGATTGATGTGGGAGGGCCCAGTCCATTTTGGGTGGTGCCATCACAGAGCTGGTGGTCCTGGATTCTAAAAGAAAGCAGGTTGAGCAAGCCCAGTAAGCAGCACCCTTCCATGTCTTCGGCATCAGTTCCGGCTTCCAGGTTCTTGCCCTGCCTGTCCTGACTTCCTTTAATCATGAACAGTAGTGACATGAAAGCATAAGCCAATAGACCTTTCCTCCCCACATTACTTTGGTCATGGTGCTTCATTATAGCAGTAGTAACTCTACCAAGACAACATCTTATGGTCCTGGCATCTCCAACATCTAGGAGGCCTTTGTTGTAACTTGGGCTTTACCTGTAGTGTTTCATACAGTGGCTTCTCAGAATCTTCTGGCAAGGAATCTGACTCTGCCACACATTGCCTGACTTTAAGAGCTTGCTGGAACATTGGTGCAGGCCTCCATGAATCCCTGACCCTTGCATGTTGCTTGTCTGCAAAACCAGCATGGTGTCGATGGTGTTGCCAAGGTCTGCTGTCAGTTTGTATGTAGCCTGACTTTCATTGGTCACAGATATGGTGGCCTCTGTATGCCTCTGCTGTTGGACTTGGGAAACCACTTCCCTAGGTGGTTGCTTTTTAGTAGAGAACCACTGCAGCTCTGTCCTCAGTCCAGACTCTCCTTTCCAATTAATTTGCATTTTCAAGAAATAGGGCCTTTGGTGGGTTAGATCTTGCCCAATTGTCTCAGGGCAGAGCAGAAGTTGAGCACAAGGTTTCTCTCCAATGACACTATTCCTTTTAACAAGTACACCTATTTTTATCTCATTCAAGTCTTTAAATGTGTTCTTTCTTCTTTCCTTGCTCACATGTACACTTTCCATCCCTTTCTCTTTTCTCCCTGTTATCTGAGTGATGGCAACAAACAATAACCATGCCGCAGCTTGAGCACTGTGCTGTCTTGAAATATCCTCCATGGACGAAACTGGTCCATTATCCTAAAATTCAGCCTCATATAAAGTTGTTTTTTAAGGACATAGATAGAATGTAGTCAGGTTCTCCTCAGAGGGTAAAATGAATGGCCTCAGCCCAGCTCCCCTCTGGAACCTCATGAGCTGGGTCTCTACTGTCTGAATTTTGTCCACATTCTGGCCTTCCTAACACCTACCAGAGTGGCCCATTAAGCCCCGCTTAGAGAAACCATTCTCAGGTTTCTCTGGTCCACAACTGCAAACTCCTCCATCTTCTTCGCATAAACTGGTTCCAAAGGCCTGGTGCACCCTGATCTGGTTTATCAGAGCAGTGGTGGCACGACCTAGCACCGTATTTGTGATTTTTCTCATGGTTTCCCCAAAACACCTGACAAAAGCCACGGAATGAAATGTTTATCCTGGTGCACAGCTTGAGGGTGCTGTCCCTTATGGCGGGGAAGCTGGAGCGGGTAGAATGGCTTTTGTCTGGTGGCAGGAAATGAGGTAGTTGGTCATACTGTGCCTGCAGTCAGGAAGCAGAGAGGGACAAATTCTGGGACAGCCAATTGCTTTCTTCTTTGTATTCAGTTTGGCATCCTGGACCGCAGGATAGTGTCACCCACATTCAGAGTGGAGCATTCTTCAGTTAAACCTCTGCCATGCCTAGAGGTGTGTCTTCAAGGGATTCTAAACCTGGCCAAGTTCATCATGAAGGTTATCCATCACAGCAAATATAGGTGTTTTGTTAAAAGGCTGATCTTTATATTTTATCTTTGCTGTTTTGATATTGTAGCAGTGACATGATTAGTAACGATGGCATATAATCTGGTTTATGCAGTATCTTTATGTGGTAATCTGTGGATTCCTTTATTCCATCAATGGAAACACTGCACTCAGATGCTGTAAGTGAACTCCTTTGGGTATAGCTGCTTTCTGTCTCTCAAACATGGCAGGTGTTCTACATTTCTTCTGTCATACTGTCTCTGGTTATTCTCCACTATTTCTGAAGGAATTATTTATAATCTAAATAAGATGCAAAGCCTAAACCAAAATGTTTTGTTGATTCAAACCACACATAGGGGCAACATGACCTTGCCAGGTGGCACAGTGACTTTGGGGGCTGGCATTCTTGGACTTTGTCTGGGTGGTCCTGATCATGTCAACTCTGGGTCTAGACCTGTCCTTCCCCTACTACGAGGGCCTTTGGCTTCCTCTCCATTGCCAGCTGCTGGGCTCTGGCTACTGCAGGATATCTCGAGGCCGCTTTTCACATCCTGGAGAAAGATGTGCCACAGGGCTAGATCCAGAAGGACAAGCCTCTCCACCAGTTTAGCCAGCAGGGGGCTGGCTGGCTGTTCTCTGACACCTTAACCCATTACAGCTGTGACAGCTCTTTCTTATCCCTCATTAAATAGTGGCTTTATTTTCCTACCAACAAGCAAGTATACATTAGTGGCAGCTATAAAAGGAACTGCCCCTGATTATGGCCTTATAGGGAGGCCCAGAAAACCCATGATTAAGGAAATGGACCCTTTGCCTGGAATGAGACATTCTGGAAACTCATTCCCTAGTAGTGTGCACAAGACACATGTGCACACAGCAGAGGGCGCCCCAGTACAACACAAGAGCCCTATGGCTCGAGTGAACATTGGGTTTTCCAAAGGCCCCCTGTTCAGTGCATGACCTTCGTGAGCTCATCTGCTCCTCATAAATAAGACTATTACTATTCTTTAGTCATGCCGAGAGATGCTCTAATTGAGGAAAGATAGTGTTCAGGGACAAATAAAAACAATAGGAACCAGGCATGGTGGCACACGTCTTTAAACTCAGCACTTGGGAAGCAGAGGCAGGTGGATCTGTATCAGTTCAAAGCTAACCTGGTTTACATAGTGAGTTCCAGGCCAGCCAAGGCTGCATAGAAAAATCATGACTCAAAAAGATGGAAAAATTGGGGAAAAACCCAGAGTTTAGAGAAAGAAAGAGGAGAGTGACGTAATTAACTAGTTGAGTTTTATTCACCAGTGATCTAGGGAGTGTACAGATGGCCATATTCAATTTTGACATCTCAGTGCCTTGTCTCAATAAATAACTGATGAATGGACGGACATGTTTGTTGATGGATCTTGAATGATGAGTAGAAATAGAAGATAAGAAAGAGCAACAAGCCTCCTAGGCAGAGGGTACAGCATGCCAAGGCACTGAAAAATGATTGTGAGACTCAGGAAATATTAAATAGTTTGAGTTGAATGAAGCGAGGTGGGGAAGAAGTTGGAAGATATATTTATGTCTCAGAGAGCAATTACTGTATAACAAGTCATCCTAAATGGAGAGGCTTACCAATGAGCATTTTTCATTGTGGAAGATGTGTAGGCTAGCTCAGGTTTTCTGCTGAACAGGGCTAGACTTGACTGATTTCAGCTGGGTTTGATCATAAATAAGTAGGTGGTGACTTGGTGGATAGGCTGGGAGCTGGCTTGCTTAGGTTGTGTGGTTGGTTGGACTTGGCTGGGTGGATAGAGGTGATGGGGTTGTGTGGTTCTTAGCATTTAGCAGAGTACCCTGGACTTGTTCACGTGTGTGTGTTATATAAAAAGGAGTGGGTATGGGCAAAGCCCCTACAGACCTTGGTTTAGACTTGGTACTCTGTTATTTCTGCCATATATTGTTTGTTACAATGGATTTGATGGAGGCAATGTAGAAATAAAAGACAAAAGATGGGCATTTCCAGTAGCAAAATCACTCTTTAACCAGAACAGTGGAAGGGCCACAGTCTCTTTGAGGAAGTTGAGGCTGTGTTGTGGCTCTGGGGGCTTGAGGTTCTGTTCATATGAAGGGGAGAAGGGAAAGGGTGTATTGGGGCGGTGGCTCAGTGGCTAATTTTCTGGCTTCAGCTCTACCTTTGCAGTTTCAGATAGAATCTGTCTGTGTCAGTACTTATTCTTGAGCATGAGAAGTTTCCAGGCAAACATTTGCCAGACTGAAATGTTTTAAGTCTTTATTATTGGCCAAAGAGACCAACACCCACAGCCTAAATTCAAAGGTGGGGAGATAGTTCTCCCTCCTTGTTGGGAAAAGATATGAAGTCAAATTGCAAAGGTGGGGTACAGAGAGAGGAGTAGTAGAGGGAACGTGTTTTCATTGAAGCTATTCAGTTGAGGTCAGAAAACACAGGGTTATCACTTTCCAAATGCTGGGTTTGGACTTTATCCTGTAAGGATGGGGAACACTTAAAGTCATGATGCAGGCTTGGGTTTTAAAACGATCTTCCTCTGTTAGTGGCATCATAAAAAGCTTGAAGCTAAAGGTCCTTTGGGGAAGTTACTGTAACAGTCTACAAATGGGGGTTTGAACAAAACCTATGATAATTTATTTCATCTAGTTAGCCAAGTATGGTTGTTTCAAGGAGGGTCAAACATTTGAGTGCTTAGTCACCAGGGAATGGAACTGTTTGAGAAGGATTAGGAATTGTGGTCTTGTTGGAGGAAGTCTGGTTTTGTATGAGGAAGGTTTACTATGCTATACTCATAGACCAACATCTTTCTCAGTCATCATCAAAGAAGCTTCCTCCTGCAGTAGATGGAAACAAATAGAGAGACCCACAGCGGGACAATGTGCAGTGAGAGACCTTGGAACACTCAGTCCTAAATGGGATTCTCCATCAAATCCCTCCCATCAGGACTCAGGGAACCCTGTGGAAGATGAAGTGTTAAGAGTGTAAGAGCCAGAGGGGATGGAGGACACCAAGAAAACAAGGCCTTCTAAACACAGCAGGACAAATGCACATAGGAACCCATAGAGACCAAAGTAGCATGCACGGGGCCTGCACAGGTATAAGCCAGATACGGTCCCAGCATTGAGAAGAGAAGAGGACACAAACCCCCATCCTTCACTCAGAAACTGTCTCCAATTGACAACTGTTCTCAGAAGAAAAATTAGTTTTCTCCGATGGAGTCTTACTGGGTATACAAACCATGCAAGGGTAGGCTCCACACCTAGCAGTTGATGGCCAACAGAAAACAAACTCAATGGTATTTTTGGAGTTTTGTTTGTTTGTCTGTTTCACAGTGATTTGTCTGGGTGTTCCCCCCCCCCCCCTTACAGGTCTTTTGCTTATATACTATGGTTTCTGGTTTGGGGTTTTTATGGGATTTCTTGTGTGCAAATGTGTGTGTTTCTGTGTCTATATGTGTTTCATTGATTTTACAGAAGTTATAGTTCAGAAGTGGCCTTGAATCTTAGAAGAGACTTTGGCTTTTAAACAGTGTTGAAACCATGAAAGACCATAAGGGACTTTGGAAGCTGGACTAAATATATTTTGCATTATGATGTGGCTATAAGCCTATTCAGTTCCAGGGAGTAGAATGTGGTAGTCTGAATGAGAGCGGCCCCATAGGCTCATATATTTAAATGCTTGGTCACCAGAAAGTGGACTTGCTTGAGAAGGATTAGAGACATTAGGAAGTATGTTCTTGTTGGAGGAAGCATGTTGCTTGTGTAGGCTTTCAGGTTTCAAAACCCCCCACCAGGTACAGTTTCTCTCTCTCTGTCTCTCTGTCTCTGTCTCTGTCTGTCTTTCTCTCCTGCTTGTGAATCTGTGTGTAAAGCTCTGAACTGCTTCTACAGCACTATGCCTGCCTGCCACCATGATTCCCATCGTGATGATATTGGACTGACCCTGTAAAACTGTAAGCAAGCCCTCCTCTTTCTTTTCTAAGAGTTGCTTTGGTCATGGTGGCTCTTCACAGCAATAGACCAGTGACTGAGGCACCAAGTTCATCAAGGCCACGTCCTCTGTTATATTCCCCACTGCTACTGATTCACTTTGCACAGCAATTTAAAGAAGTGAGTAAGAAGTGAGTTTAAGGCTAGAGAGATGGCTCAGACGTTAAGAGCACTGCCTGCTCTTCCAGAGGTTCTGAGTTCAATTCCCAGCAACCACATGGTGGCTTACAACCATCTATAATAGGATCTGGTGCCCTCTTCTGGCATAAAGGCAATGCAGGCAGAACAGTGTATACATAATAAGTAAATAAACCTTAAAAAAAAAAAAAAAGTGAATGTGATCCTGTGGGTCTAGAAAATAATTTAGATGTCTAAATGTTGTCCCTATGTTGTTCTCATCAGCCTAGGAAGAGTCTTATCTATGATTATTGCAAAAGGCTGAGGATAAGCTGTGTCTAAGAAGTATTATTTTACATAAAATAAACACAGCTTGTGCGGAACTGAGGCAGGCTTTGACTCAGTCAATAATACAATGAGCTCCACCTTTGATAGGTCAAGTCCACCAAGGAAATGGGGTACACTCATTGAGGAAGTTGTGATTGGGGGCAATGTTTGCAGAATGTGGTGGTTTGAATCCAGAATGTCCCCTGAGGGTTTTTATGCTGAAGCAGCAATTCTCAATCTTGTGACTCTTTTGGGTCCCATATCAGATATCCCCCATGTAAGATGTTTACAATACAGTGCGTAACAGTAGCAAAATCACAGTTATGAAGCTGCAATGAAAGTAATTTTATGGTTGGGGGTCACTACAACATGAGGCACTGTATTCAAGGAGCGAGGCATTAGGAAGGCTGAGAACCAGTTTAAAACAACAGTTAAAGGCTTCCTCCTCAGCCTGCTGGGCTGTTGGCAGAGGAGCCCCTGGAGTTTGAGGCCGGCATCTGCTCCTGCCCCTTTTCTCTTTGTTTCCTGACCAGTCTGAGGCCTCCAGCCTTGCTTGTCACACGCTCTTGTGTTATGCGGCAATTTTCCAGAATTGAGACCTGCAACTCTAGGGGAGGCTCCTTAAAGCTCAGGAAGCATGGGGAGGCTCATGAGAAATATCCAGTATCTGAGAAAGCTGAAGCTTTGAAAGTTCGCAAGTCCCTCCCCAAGGTTAGAGAAAGAGCAAACAGCTGCCGAGGGAGAAGGCTGTCACCAGGGAGCTGCCTGGAGATGCTCAGACTTAAGGGAGCACCTGCAAGGTTGCGGTTTCCCAGAGACCTCACTCACGTTGGGGCTTTTCAGTGATGCACTTTGAGTGGTCCCTCCTCCTGTAAGGAACCCTTCCTATGCTCCTGTAAACAACCCGCTTTCCTATGTTACTGTAAACAATCCCCTCCCATGTTCCTGTGAACAACCCCCCCCATGTTCCTGTGAACAACCCCCCCATGTTCCTGTGAACAACCCCCCCATGTTCCTGTGAACAACCCCCCATGTTCCTGTGAACAACCCCCCCATGTTCCTGTGAACAACCCCCCCATGTTCCTGTGAACAACCCTCCCCATGTTCCTGTGAACAACTCCCTCCCATGTTCCTGTGAACACCCCCCCATGTTCCTGTGAACAATCCCCCCCATGTTCCTGTGAACAATCCCCCCATGTTACTGTGAACAACCCCCCCATGTTCCTGTGAACAACCCCTCATGTTCCTGTGAACAACCCCGCCATGTTCCTGTGAACAACCCCCCCATGTTACTGTGAACAACCCCCCATGCTCCTGTGAACAACCCCCCCATGTTCCTGTGAACAACCCCCCATGCTCCTGTGAACAACCCCCCCATGTTCCTGTGAACAACCCCCCCATGTTCCTGTGAACAACCCCCCCATGTTCCTGTGAACACCCCCCCCCATGTTCCTGTGAACACCCCCCCATGTTCCTGTGAACACCCCCTCATGTTGTTACTGTGAACAATCCCCCCATGTTCCTGTGAACACCCCCCCATGTTCCTGTGAACAACCCCCCATGCTCCTGTGAGCAACCCCCCATGTTCCTGTGAACCCCCCCCATGTTCCTGTGAATACCCCCCATGTTCCTGTGAACAACCCCCCTCATGTTCCTGTGAACACCCCCCCATGTTGTTCCTGTGAACACCCCCCCATGTTCCTGTGAACACCCCCCATGTTCCTGTGAACAACCCCCCATGTTCCTGTGAGCAACCCCCCATGTTCCTGTGAACACCCCCCCCATGTTCCTGTGAATACCCTCCCCCATGTTCCTGTGAACAACCCCCCATGTTCCTGTGAACCCCCCATGTTACTGTGAACAATCCCCCCATGTTCCTGTGAACACCCCCCCATGTTCCTGTGAACACCCGCCCCCCCATGTTCCTGTGAATACCCTCCCCCATGTTCCTGTGAACAACCCCCCCACGTTCCTGTGAATGGCCCCTGTAAACGCTCTGGTTTGCTGACTTTGACTGGTGTCATTGTTTCTCTTGTCTGCCATTGGTTCCCTATCTGGGGTGAATAGACTCTTGCCTCTGGTCTCAGCAAGAAAGTCTCACACAGCACCCTGCCATGCTGTTCTGTGCTGCCACAGAGACAAGCAACAGGGCCTCTCCACTGTGGCCTGAGGCGTCTGAAACTGGGAGAGCAAAGACACTCTTCCTCTTAGCTGGGCTATCTTAGACATTTGTCACAGTGGTGGACAGTACCAATGTAGAGACTCAGCAACAGCGTGAAACAGAACCCTGTCTTTCTACAAAAGGAAGAGGGGGAAAGAGGAGAAAATTGTCCTCTCCTGTCCCCAGTTAAAAATTGTGGATCTTTGTGAGCTCGAGGCCAGCCTGGTCTACCGAGTGAGATCCAGGACAGACACCAAAGCTACACAGGGAAACCCTGTCTTGAAACCCCCCCCCCCCCAAAAAAAAAAATTGTGGAATGCTCCATCCCCCATGTTGCCTCTCTCCATGGACACGAGTCTGCCATTCCACAGCATTTTGAAGGCTGGACAACACAAGTGGGTAACAGCTTTTCTCATTAACCCCTTCTTCACTAGACACTTATCCTTTGTTGATGTCTCTTTCCAGGAATGGGGACCAGGGCAGGCTCTATGCCTCAGTTTATCCATGTGTAAACAGGAGATGGTAGTACTTCTCTCATGTGTGGCTGTGAGGCCTGACTTAGTGTATTTGCAATGCCTCACAGAGCATATGTTGTAGTGTAAGCTCTCAGGAAAACTTTCTAGGAATATTGTTATTATCAATATTACAACACGCTCACTTACCATTCTACTGTAGTCTGGGCCTATTTAGATTGTCTTCATTTTGAAGTATTGCTAAATTAATATTTCTTTATATAACTCCCCCTCCATTCTGGTTACCTTTGATTCCAATTTCTCAGAAGTGCAAGCACTGTTTTGTGCTCAGTGGCCATGGCATTTGACTTCTGGATCGGCTGCCCACGTAGATGGAGCTGAGGAATTGTGGGAGTGTAGCATGAATCTTAGTCTTATTAATAAAATCAAACCTGAGGCAGGTATTGGGGTGAATGCCGAAAGATCAGAGAAGCAGAATAAGCCACAGCCACCTCAGCTGATCCTGTTTCCTCAGACTGGAAGCCTCTGTGTCCTCATCCAAATCTCAGCTGAACTGCTGCTCAAAAGCCTAAAAGCTTAACCAGCTCTAGTTCCTGGTCTTCACACCTTTTATACCTTTTTGCTTTCTGCCCTCACTTCCTGGGATTAAAGGCTCACTTCCTGGGATTAAAGCAGTGAGTCACCATGCCTGGCTGTTTCTAGTATGGCTTAAAACTCACAGAGACCCAAATGGATCTCTGCCCCCAAGTGATAGGATTAAAGGTGTGTGCTACCACTGTCTAACCTCTATGTTTAATATTGTGGCTGTTCTGTTCTCTGACCCCAGATAGGTTTATTAGAGTGCACAATATTTTGGGGAACACAATACCACCACAGTGGAGCTCCAGATTGTGCTGTGTGTTATGAACACAGGACACTCAGGCATGGCTCTAGGGCTGTGATTCACCCCCTATGTTCTTTTCATTCTCTTTGCTTCTCACTTATGTGGCATTTTGTTGCATTGAAGACTCTGTTCTGTCCTGTGCCCCTCCCCCTCTCATCTCAGCCCCAGCAAGGCAGCTGGGCCCTGGCCCCAACTCTGGTGGATCTCCACTGCTCTGGAGCAGTCCCCAGCAGCTGGCCAACAGGTGAGAGACTTTCAGGCAGGTTGCATTACCACCCTGGGCACCCACTGGACTCTGTAACCTCTACGACCCACTCTGCAGCCCAAACCCACCAACCCCATCATCCTCTCCTTGGCCAACCATCCATGGCAACATCAGCAGCCCCTATACAAGCACCACCTACTCCATCTGGAAGAACAGCAGCCCCTATAGGCACCAGCACCACCTACACTAGCTGGAAGAACAGGCACAACCCACACCAGTAGGAAGAAGAGTATCCATAGGCACAAGTAAAGCCCACCCAAGCCAGAAGAACTGGAGGATATGCTGCATTTAGGCATCCAAACATCCTCAAACCTCAGCTGAGACAACCCCACAGGACCAGCCAACTACCAGAACCCTTGGCCATTCAGCCCAAAAGACAATAAAGAAAACAGACAATAAAGGAACAGAAGACCAACCCTAAAAGACATCACAAGAATCAACACCTGCACCTATAATTACCCCAAACCTAGATGGATAAATGGCAGTGTAACATTCAACAATATAAAGAGAAAGATGGCATCACCAGAACCCAGTGTTCCTACAACAGCAAGACCTGAACATCCCAGCACAGATGAAGCAGAAGAAAATGAACTTAAAATAACTTTATGAAGATGATAGAGGCCCTTAAAAAGGAAATGAAAAATTCTCTTAGAGAAATCGAGGAAAAGACAAACAAAAAAATGGAAGAAATCAATAAATCCCTTAAAGAAAGCCAAAAAAAAAAAAAATCAGACAGGTGAAGGAAACAGTTCAAGTCTTGAAAATTGAAATAGAGGCAATAAAGAAAACACAAACAAAGGGAATTCTGGATTTGGAAAATCTGGATAAGCAAATAGGAACTACAGTTGCAAGCATCACCAACAGAATACAAGAGATGAAAGAGAATCTCAAGCATTGAAGATATGATAGAGGAAATAGATTCATTGGTCAAAGAAAATGTTAATTCCAAGAAATTCTTAACAGAAAACATGCAGGAAATCTGGGACACTATGAAAAGACCAAATCTAAGAATAATAGGAATAGAAGAAGAAGAATTCTAGCCCAAAGGCACAGAAAATATATTCAACAAAATCATAGAAGAAAACTTTACCAACCTAAAGAAGTACATGCCTATGAAGATATAAGAAGCTTACAGAACACCAATAGACTGGACCAAAAAAGAAAAAGAAAAAAGTCACCTCGCCACATAATAATCAAAACGCTAAACATACAGAATAAAGAAAGAATATTAATAGCTGTAAAGGAAAAAAGCCAAGTAACATGTAAAGGCAGATCCATCAGAATTAAATTTAACTTTTCAATGGAGACTCTGAAAGACAGATGTTTTGCAGATACTAAGAGACCACAGATGCCAGCCCAGATGACTATACCCAGCAAAACTTTCAATCACCATTGAAGGAGAAAACAAGATATTCCATGACAAAACCAGATTTGAACAATACCTATCTACAAATCCAGCCCTACAGAAAGTACTAGAAGGAAAACTCCAACCCAAGGAAGTTAGCTGTACCTATGAAAACACAGGCAATAGATAATCTCACACCAGCAAAACCCAAAGAAGGGAAACACATACAGACACACACACACACACACACACACACACACACACACACACACACACTACCACCACCAAAAGAAAAAAATAGCAAGAATTAACAATCACTGGTCATTAATATTTCTTAACATCAATGTACCTAATTCACCTATAAAAACAAAGAGACTAACAAAATGGATAAAAAAAAAAAAAACAAAACAAACCAACCAACCAACCAACCAACCAACCAAACAAACAAAAACAGGATCCATCCTTCTGCTATATACAAGAAACACAGCTCAACTTCAAAGACAGACATTACCTCAGAGTAAATGGTTGGGAAAAGATTTTCCAATCAAATGAACCTAAGAAGCAAGATGGTGTAGTTATCCTAGTATCTAACAAAATAGACTTCAACTTAAAATTAATCAAAAGAGATGAAGGAGGACATTTCATAGCCATCATAGAAAAAACCATCAAGATGAAGTCTTAATTCTGAACATCTATGCCCAAATCTAAGGGCACACACATTTGTAAAAGAAACATTACTAAAGCTTAAATTACACATTAAACTCCACCCATCAAAGTGGGAGACTTCAACACCCCACTCTTGGCAATGGACAGGTCTGCCAGACAGAAACTCAACAGAGAAATAAGGGAATTTGCACATGTTATGACTCATATAGACTTAACAGATATCTACAGAACATTTCACCCAAACACAAAAGAATATTCCTTCTTCTCAGTACCTCATGAAACCTTCTCTAAAATTGACCACATAAATGGTCATAAAGCATATCTCAACAGATACAAAAAAATTGGAATAACCCCATGCATCTTATTGGATTACCGTGGGATAAAGTTAGAATTCAGCAACAACCCAAACTACAGAAATCCTATAAACTCATGGAAACTGAACAGCTTCAACTAAATCACCACTGGATCAAGGAAAAAATAAAGAAAGAAATTAAAGACATCCTAGAATTCAATGAAAATGAATGCAGAACATACCCAAACTTATGGGACACAATGAAAGCAGTGCTAATGGGAAAGTTCATAGCACTAAATGCCTACATAAACAATTTGGGGAAATCTCACACAAGCAACTTAACAGCACACCTGAAAGCTCTAGAACAAAAAGAAGCAAACTCACCCAGCAGGAGTAGATGGTAGGAAATAATCAAACTCAGGGCTGAAATCAATACAATAGAACAAAAGAGAACAATACAAAGAATCAATGAAACAAAGAGTTGATTCTTTGAGAAAATAAACAAGATAGATAAACCCTTATCTAAACTAACCAAAAAGCAGAGGGAGAATATCCAAATTAACAAAAATAAGAAATGAAAAGGGGGACATAACAACAGACACTGAGGAAATCCTGAGAATCAATAGGTCATACCTCAAAAACCTGTACTCAATAAAATTGGAAAGTCTAAATGAAATGGACAATTTTCTTGTTAGGCACCATATACCAATATTAAATCAAGACCAGATAAAAAATTTAAATGGACCTATTATATTACCCCTAAGGAAATATAAACAGTCATTAAAAATCTCCCAACCAAAAAAAAAAAGCCGTGGGCCAGATGGTTTCAGCACAGAATTCTACCAGATTTTAAAGAAGAGCTAATACCAATACGCCTCAAATTGTTCTACACAACAGAAACAGAAGAAACATTACCAAACTCTTTTTTATGAGGTTACAGTTACCCTGATACCCAAACACAAAGATGCAACAAAGAAGGAGAATTACAGACCAATCTCCCTCCTGAACGTAGATGCAAAAATACTCAACAAAAACTGGCAAACCTAATCCAAGAACACATTAAAATAAAAATCAACCATCATGACCAAGTAGGCTTCATCCCAAAGATGCAAGGATGGTTCAACATACAAAAATCTGTCAATGTAATACACCATATAAACAAACTGAAAGAAAAAACACATGATTATCTCATGAGATGCTGAAAAAGCCTGTGACAAAATCCAATAACCCTTTATGATAAAGGTCTTGGAGAAATCAGAGATACAAGGAACGTACCTAAACATAATAAAAGCAATATACAGCAAGCTATCAGCCAACATCAAATTAAATGGGGAGAAACTCAAAGTGATTCTATTAAAATCAGGAACAAGACAAGGCTGTCCACTCTCCATTTTTATTCAATATAGTACTCAAAGTTATAGCTAGAGCAATAAGACAACAAAAGGAGATCAAAGGGATACAATTTGGAAAGGAAGAAGTCAAACTTTTGTTTTTGTAGACCAGGCTGGCCTCAAACTCACAGAGACCTGTCTGGCTCTGTCTCCTGAGTACTGGGATTAAAGATGTGTGCCACTGCTGCCCGGCAAAAACAAACTCTTGCTATTGGCAAATGATATGATAGTACACATAAGTGACCTGAAAAATTCTACCAGGGAACTCCTACAACTGATAAACACCTTCAGTAATGTGGCAGAATACAAGATTAACTAAAAAAAAAAAAAAAAAAAAAAATCAGTAACTCTCCTATATACAAATGACAAATGGGCTGAGAAAGAAATCAGAGAAACAACACTCTTCACAACAGCCATAAATAATCTAAAATATCTTGGGGTAACTCTAATCAAACAAGTGAAATACGTGTATGACAATAACTTTAAGTCTTTAAAGAAAGAAATTGAAGGAAGTATCAGAAAATGGAAAGGTCTCTCATGCTCATATATGGGTAGGATTAACATAGTAAACATGGCAATCTTACTAAAAGCAATCTACAGAATCAGTGCAATCCCCATCAAAATCCCAACACAATTCTTCACAGACCTCAAAAGAACAATACTCAACTTCATATGAAAAAACAAACAGACAAACAAACAAAAAAACATAGCTAAAACAATCCTATAAAATAAAGAACTTCCAGAGGTACAACCATCCCTGACTTTAAGCTCTAGTATAGAGCTATAGCAATAAGAACAGTTTGGTATTGACATAAAAACAGACATGTGGATCAACAGAATTGAACTGAAGACCCTGGCATTAATCCACACAGCTATGAACACCAAATTTTTGACAAAGAAGCCAAAATAATACAATGGAAAAAAGAAAGCATCTTCAACAAATGGTGCTGACATAACTGGATATTGACATGAAGAAGAATGCAAATAGATCCATATATATTTCCCTGCACAAAACTCAAGTTCAAGTGGATCAAAGACCTCAACATAAATTCAGTTACAATAACCTGATAGAAGAGAAAATAGGAAATAGCTTTGAATGCATTGACACAGGAAACTGCTTTCTGAATATAACACCAGTAGCACAGACACTGAGATCAACAATTAATAAATGGGACCTCCTGAAACTATAAAACTTCTTTAAGGCAAAGGACATAGTAAATAAGACAAAACAGCAGCCTACAGAGTGGGAAAAGGTTTTCATCAACCTCACATCTGTCAGAGGGCTGATCTCCAAAAATATATAAAGAACTCAAGAAACTAGACATCAAAATACCAAATAATCCAATTTAAAAATGGGGTACAGATCTAAATAGAGAATTCTCAACAGAAGAATCTCAAATGTCCAAAAGACATTAAAGAAATTACTCAACATCCTTAGTCATCAGGGAAATGCAAATCAAAACCACTCTGAGATACCCTCTCACACCTGTCAGAATGGCTTAGATCAAAAACACTGATGACAGCTTATGTTGGAAAGAATGTGGAGCAAGGGGAACACTCCTCCACTGCTAGTGAGAGTGCCAATTTATATAGCCACTTTGGAAATCAACATGGCAGTTTCTCAAAAATCAATCTACCTCAAGATCCAGCTATACCAATCTAGGACATATAGCCAAAGGATGCTCAATCATACCACAAGAACACTTGCTCAACTATATCCATAGCAGCATTCTTCATGATATTCATGATAGAATGTGGAAACAACCTAGATGCCCCTCAACTGAAGAATGGATAAGTAAAATCTGGTACATTTATACAATGCAGCTCTAAAAAATAATGACCTCATGAAATTTGCAGGCAAATGGATGGAATTAAAAAAAAAAATCATTCTGAGTGATGTAACCCAGACCCAGAAAGACAAACAGGGTATGTACTCACTCATAAGTCAGTATTAGGAGTAAAGTATAGGATAACCAACCTACAATCCTCAGCCCAAGAAAGGCTAGATAACAAGGAGGGCCCAAAGAGGGATGCATGGATTTCCCTGGGAAGGAGATCTTCCCGGGGTAAAGTGGGGACAGGGGAGTGAGGGGTGGAGGGATGGGAACTTGAGGGAGCAGGTTGGGGTAGGTTGAGGGGGAGAGTAACAAAAGAGATGTCTTGACCGGGTTGGTATTTTAAGGTTTGAGAAAAACCTAGCACCAGGGAAACCTCCAGGAATCCACAAGAATAATCCCAGCTCAGACTCTTAGCAACAGTGGAGAGGGTACCTGAACTGGCCATCTACTGTAATCAGATTGGTGACTACCCTAATTGGCATCAAGAGATACTCTATTCAGTAACTGATGGAAGCAGATGCAGAGATCCACAGCCAAGCCTTGGGCTGAGCCCCGGGAGTCTTGCTGAAGAAAGGGAGGAGGGATAGTATGAGCCAGGGAGGCCATGGCAGGGGAACCCACAGGGACAGCTGACCTGAGCTAGTGGGAGCTCATAGTCTCTGGACCAAAAATTAGGGAGCCTGTATAGGACTGACCTAGGCCTTCTGCATGTGTGTGACAGCGTTAGCTTGGCTCCTAGCAGTAAGATCAGGACCTGTCCCTGGCACTTAGCTGGCTTTTGGGAACTCTTTCTCCATGCTGGATTATCTTGTCCAGGCTTGATGCTGGGGGAGGAGTTGATCCTGCCTCAACTTGATGTGCCATGCTTTGTTCAAGCCCATAGAAGGAGGAAGAGTGGAAGGGGTGGAGGAGAGGGGACCAGAGACCAGGATGAGAAGAATGAGGGAAACTGCTGTCAGTATGTAAAATAAATGAAAAAAATGTTATTTAAATTAAAAAAGTATAAGACTCCATTCTGAGATCTGTGTGGGCAAAGGAAGCCTAGACCTTACTTTGAAGGAATGTGTACTTCAGAGGCCCAATTACAATTTGGTGATATTGTTTGAGAAGCACAGGTCTTGAAAAAAGCTAATGGAGAAGAGGGCTTCTCCAACTAAGGCTTAGGATGTCAAGGCTTTCTGGAGGAAATAAATTCAAGGTGAGGCAGACAGTCAGACACTGACATGAAATTGACCCTGCCACTGTTGCTAGATGCAAGACTTAAGTCTCCAACTTCTTTGAGTCTCAGTTTACTTTTATTTAAAGTGGGTACCATTGTGCCTATTCTAAAAAATATTGTAACAGGCATAGGTAATTGTCTGTGAAGTACTTGGTACACAATGGCAGTCACCAAATGGTAGACACGACTCCCATTCAATACATTATTGAATTTCCTAAGCACTTATTCTCAGTGTGTTAGTCATTGTTCTGTTGCTGTGAAGAGACACCCTGACTATACCAACTCTTAGAAAGGAAAACATTCAATTGGGGCTGGCTTACAGTTTCAGAGATTCAGTCCATTATCATCATGGTGGGGAACATGATGGCATGCAGGCAGACATGATGCTAGAGAAGTAGCTGAGAGTTATACACCTGGATCCACAGGCAGTAGGAAGAGAGTGACACAGGACTGGCTGGGCTTTTGAAACCCTAAAGCCCACCCCCAGTGACACACTTCCTCCAACAAGGCCACACCTCCTAATCCCTCTCAAGTAGTGCCATTCCAAATACAAGAGCCTATGGGGGCCATTCCTATTCAAACCACACTCAGGCACTGTTATTCACTGAATAGTCATAACGACTTTTTCTATTCTACTCTTTACACATGAAGACACCTAAGGCATATTTGTAGCATTATTCCTGAGTAGATAAGGCAGGGTTGTTAATCTGAATTTTTGATTGTTACCCCAGAGTTCCCTTAAGTTGATCACTTTGGCTGGGGCAGAATGGCTCAGTGGTAAGAGGGCTTCTTGAAGAAGCCTGAGGATCTAAGATTAAATACCTAGAATCCACAAGTTGGGCATGGGCAGTGCTGTGGGAAGTAGAGACAGGAGCAGACCTCTGGGGTTGGCTGGCTTCCAGCTTAGCTACATGTTCAGTCAGAGACCCTGTCTCAAGGAAATAAGGAGGAGAGTGACAGAGCAGGGCACCCAGCATCCTCCTCTGGCCTATGACCATGTGCACATAGACACTGGACACACACACATGTACATAAACCACACACACACACACACACACACACACACACACACACACACACACTTTGTTTCTCTCTTTTTATCATTTGATTAAATTAAGTTCTCAACCTCCTTTTTAATCCTAGGATGACATTAATGTGCCCTTCTCAGAAAAAGAGAAAAATGAAAGTAAAAAGCAGCAATCTTAAACTAAAACTCATACTAAATACACAAACTAAATATTCCTCCAAGCTTTCCCACAGCTACATCAATTCAACAAAATATGATTTAGGCTGGTACCACTCTCCTAAATTTTAGAAAGTAAAATATATATATAAACTGCATGTGTTATAGCACATCTGTAATTCTAGCACTGGGAAACAGAAGCAAGAAGATCAAGGGCAGCCTGGGCTATGCAGACCCTGCCTTAAGAAAGTGTCAAATACAGTGAGTTGTGATGAGTAGAAGAAAAGGGAAGGATGCAGAGGAAACAGCATGTTAGAGCACAGGGAGTAAGAAGCATCCCGACTCTGTGACTTAGGCATGAGACTGTTTCTGCCAGGGTGTCAGTTGGGACTTTGATCTGCCAACAGCAGCTTAAAAGCAAGATGGCTTCCTAGTAACGTCAGTGAGCATGTTCAGACAGAGATTTGGAGTTGAAGCATTAGGCTTTGGAAACATGTAGGATTCACGGAAACTTACAGACGCTGCACTGAGGAAGGAAAAAGTTAATGAGAAGCACCCAGAAAGAATACCTAAAACCTGAAGTCTTCAGAGAGCGTCTTATTGGCCAACCTTAGTAATCTGTAGTAAGGACAGAGAAGGACTGCCTGGGGAGCTGGTTTCCTGGACACACAGTGAAGGTGGGCTATTTCCCCATCAGAAAACAGGCACGCTCTTTGAATGGTGGTAGATAGTTAGAAGCTTGTTGATGTCTTGATTGGTTACTTATATGAAGAGAGTATTGACAACTGATCCAGAGGTATCACTTTCATGTCACCAAATGAGTATTTATTTGAACCCCAAGTCTCTGTGTTCTGAGGAAAAGAAGACATTAGATCATTTTTTCCCCTAGAGTCAAAAGAGTTGTCTTTGACTTCATTACTCTTGGGAGATTTGAAACATTTCTGGAAAAAAGTTAACAGCTCAGAGACCATTCTATTCATCATGGAGTTGAAGCCTGATGCATGTAGCTGCCTTGCCCTTGGTGTAGGAAGGAGATTTGCTGCCTTTTTTCTCCCCTCTGATAGCTCCCTGATGAGGAGTGGATTCTCTGACCCAAATGAAGGTAGACAAGGATCCCCAGAATCTGTATTTCTTCTTTTGGGAGGGCTCTTCTTTCTCAGAAGCAATTAGAAGATTATAGAAGCAGAGGAAATATCGGAGATTAGCTACAGTCTTCACTTTATGAGATGAGGAAACCAAGACCCAAATGCTTCTGACCGAGCCCAAGTCAGCTGGAAGTAAAAGTCAGGTGACTGGTTAATACTCTGCCTGCTCATTCCAGAGAATAGCTTGAATGAACTGATTTTCTTCCAGGTTTTCAGAAACAGTTTTTACCATTGTTCAGATTTTTGGCAAATCGTGCAAACTTCCAAATGTCTAAAAATTCTATTCTTTCTAGGCAGTAAACTGGGCTGGTGTCTCTCCTTCCTTTTTCCTGCATCCCACAACTGTATCTTTACTTTCTACCTCATTTAGTTCTTGCATCCTTGGTCCTATAGGAGGATGGCTATAATATACACTTGATCATGTCAGAGGGATGCTTATGTTCCCTGTGTGTATACATGCACCCTACGTATATAACATTATGTACTTGCACACATGGTTATTATATTATTCTATTATATAGAATAATTACTGGAGTTCAAACTCAGAGTCTCACACATGCTAAGCAAGGGCTCTACCCTCAGCCACAGTCCAAGCCCCAGCTCTATACATTCTTAGTCATTTATGTCCTTTCTTCTGCTCCCTTTATCTTTACCCAGATTACAGTGTACCAACTAACAGTATTTCAATAAATGTGCGAATGGAAACTTGAAGATTGATTGGTTTGATTTGCCAACCGCTTTCTTCTTTTCTTCCAGCTTTTAACACTTGAAAGCCTTAGGCTGTCCATGAACCCACTGCAGCAATCTACATAGATAGCAGTCACACGTTCATCTCTTGCTCTGTTCCCAACCAGCAAAACAACCCGTGAGTCTCTTAGGCTTAGCTGCCTTTGATTGTCATTTCATTAGTCTCCTTTTGATACTGATTGGTGCTTTACAAACCCTAAAGCTTAGTGACAGGTGACAGCTACATATTCTTTTTCATGAGTCTGTGGCTGGGTACATGCTGCTCAGCATCAGGCTCGGCTGCTCTTGGCAAGGCTTGTGGAAGCTTCTGTGCTTAGTTCACAAGCCAGCTGGGGACTGACTGATCTAGGAGAGCTCTGACATGCACAGCTTGGCTTTCCCTACATGGTCTTTAGTCTTCCAGCAGGCCAAATCAAGCTTGCTCTCCTGGTGGTGGCCAAGTTCAAGCAGAGGAACAGGAGGGAATTCAAAACATCTTCAAGTCTTTGCCTGTGTCAAGTCAATCTTGTCTATTGGCCAAGAGTAAGGCACTAGGCAGACCCAGAATCAGTGGGAAGAACAGAGCAAGTATATTAAAGGAAAGGGCGACATTTGGGATGACTGGTCTATCTCATCCTAGCTGGAGTGATGTTCTAAGGAGAGACATTTGCTTCCCTCCCTTTGACTCTCAGACTGTGGGATAATGGATCCCAAGAAACTGGAATTTCCCCGCAAGGATCTCATGCTGGGAGAAGGAAAAGGCTGAAGTCTGTTGTCGACCTGATGGGGGAGGGGAGCTTGTCTCCACCCAGTTCTCATAACTTGTCAGGCTACCTTCCCTGAGATCCTGGAGCTGAGACAAAGATGGCTCAGTGACTGGCTGGGGATGGAGCAGAAGCAACATCTTGACCAGGATTGTTTACCTATTCTCCTCTATTTAAACCCAGACCTCATGTCAGGACCCAAAAGATAGACCTGGAGGAAGCATCATGGAACCTCTTTCGTTCCTCTTCTCAATGTGATCATATAGAATAAATCTCCACTTTTTACTTTTACTATTACCTGTCTCTCATTGGTTGTTGAGGGTGAGTGTCTGAGCCTGGCTTGTAAGGACTGCCAGAGCCCTGGCTCTGACACTACCAACTCCAGGAACAGTACAATATTCAAATTAAAGTAGTTTAAAACTGTCTAAGTTGGTTGGTTGGTTGTTAATTGTGTGTGTGTGTGTGTGTGTGTGTGTGTGTGTGTGTGTGTGTGTAGTTTTTAACCTACCAATAGAGTGAGTAATAGCTGCTTTTGGGCATTTGCCCCTTTCTTTCCATTTCTACAACTTCTTGCAAAGGAACCTGATTAATTTCTTTAGTGGTGCATAACTCTCCCTGTGTAAGTGGAAGATGTTTTCAAAATGATGTGTAGCCAATCAAAGCATCATGATCTCCTAGCAATGGTGATTGCTCAGGGATGGGCATATCTCAAATTGGGCTAATAAGACCCTTTAGTCTTTGTTTGAAGCAGCCCCCCTGCCTTGCTGGACCACAAATCTCACAGTATAAAATGGGGGCTGCTTTTGTCACCATGGAGCCAAAGGATGGGGTTGACTTAATCCAGCTGCTGGTTCTTTGAGCTGCCAGATTCACTTATGTCATGTAATACTTATGTCATGTAATGCAGATATAGTCACATGAGACAATACACCATTTATTTTTATTTAAATGAATTCAAGGTTTGTACATATCAAATACTTAGATCAATGTCTTCAGGAAATACTCAAATATGTGCTATTATTTGTTTATACCAATTCAAGTTGTATTTTCTGTCCTTTGCAATAAAAAGAATCCTAACTGATAAAACTGATAAGAAAATAAGATGACAAAAGAATCCATTTATAGTAACAATGGGGGAAATTAAAACAGAAAAAACAAACAAACAAACAACCCCCCCCCCATCTGTAGGTACTGACCTAAGAAATAAGAGAGATACATGTGAAGAAAATGACTTAAGTTTATTAAGTGATCTTAAGAAGTTCTGAATATTTGAAAAGAAACAATCAGAACTTGGATGGGAAGATGCCATATTTAACTGGCATTTCCCTAAAACAATCTATAAAAATTTCTCTTAATGGGTTCTTAGCTCCTGCCCCACATACATTCTGATATCCTTCCCTCACCCTTCCAAATGGACACACCTCTCCTGTGAACACTGTGGTGGTCTGAATGACAATGGCCCCACAGGCTCCTATGTTTGAGTGCTTGGTCCCAGTTGGTGGAACTGCTAGGGAAAGATTAGGAGGTGTGACCTTGTTGGAGGAGGTGTGTCACTGGGGATAGGTTTTAAGGTTGCAAAATCCTGTACCATTCCCATTTTTTCCCCTTTGTCTCTCTGTCTCCAGTTTGTGGATCAAGATGTAAGCTCTCAGCTGTTGCTCCAGAGTCATGCCTGTCTGCCTGCTACCATGCTTCCTGCCATGTTGGTCATGGACTCTAACTCTGTAACCACGAGCCCCACAATTAAAAGCTTTCTTCTATAGGTTGCCTTGGTGATGGAAAAGTAACTAAGACAACCGTGCACTATTTCCTTCCATGCTGGTCATATGCATATTTTCTGAATCTATTTCTTCTACATATCCACCTCCATACTTCCAGTTGGGACCTGTATAAACCTGGACTGCATTGCACTGTTAATCCCCCAACAGTCTGGCTGACACGCTCAGATTCGCCAGCTCTTTAACCAAGCAGCGAAGGCCACCATTATCTTGTCTCCCTTCTTATCCTATGTTCCTTTTCTCTGATAGCTCTGAATGGTTTGTAACACTCTGCTCTGATCACTTTTCCTCACTTCTCTGTCATTGTGCATGTCCTTAAGATTAGCTTCCCCGGGGGCTGGAGAGATGGCTCAGTGGTTAAGAGCACTGGCTGCTCTTCCAGAGGTCCTGAGTTCAATTCCCAGCAACCACATGGTGGCTCACAACCATCTGTAATGAGATCTGGTGCCCTCTTCTGGCCTGCAAGCATACATGTAGCCAGAACATACATAATATACATAATAAATAAATAAATCTTAAAAAAAAAAAAAAGATTAGCTTCCCCAACGCCAACACCATCCATGGTTCAGTAATAGACAGGCTTGTTTATGCATCTACCTCTCAACTTGACTTAAGAAAATACATCTTACTCACCTTGGTAAACTGGCACCGTGTTTGGCACATGGTATGACTTTGTGATGATTTACTGATGAATAGATGAAAGAATAAATAGCTCCCTATATCTCTACTGCTGAGGAGCAGGGAAAATGAGCCTTTCCTGGAGGGATAGGCCATCAGCACAATGGAGACAGAAGCAAGTCTGCTCTGGGGTGTGTGGAAGTGATGTCTGAGAGGACCTAGGCAGGATAGTCAGGCTCAAACTAAAGCAGAATATGCAGGATTGAGCAGCAAGAGGGGAATGAATGCAGTCACTTGAGCTGAAACTGTTATTCCACAAGGCAGTGACAAGAACAAGGCATACACATTCATGATGTCATTATCCTGAGACTTTATGAGGTGTTGGCAGAGGATGAACTTTCCTGGAGTTTTCGCTTCGTTGCCTGAAATTATTACTGATAAAATAACAGTAATAACAAAACCCAACAAAGCAAAACCCAGTGGTCTCTGTGAGCCAACGAGATGATGAGAAACTCAAGGTAATGGAAATGGCTGAGTGGAGGCAGATTTGGGTGAGCACCCGCCCAGGGCTCCTGTCTGCCAAGACTTTTACTGGGAATATCCTCAGGCTTGGCTCGCACTCCTAGGCCTGATTGCTGAAGACAGTTTCTTCCTTGCCAAAGAACATGCATAAATTTAGACTCCCAAGGCTGTGCTTGCTTTCTCAGAGAGTATTATTTTATTATTCAAATGAAACTATAAATTTCTTCAGATTATGGGTCCCATATGTGCTCATGGAAGGAAACATGGAAATATAAGATATGTATACAGTAAAAGTAACTTCTAATCCTATTACTCCAACACAATAATTTTGGCATATTTTTGTTCAAATCATTTTCTCAAAAATACAGAGTAAAGCTTAGCGAGTGGGATATTCTCTCTGGTTGCCTAATGAAGACTCGAAGAACGAGTGGGTTTGCCAGGTAGCAGCTGGAAAGCTTGGAGCGAAGCACTCAGCCTTGCTTTGCCTCAGTTTCTAGTCTGTAAAGGATCGATTGAAACAGCATTCCCCAGAGTTAGTTCTGAAGTGAGTGAGAGAATGGATGGAAATAACCTGGCTCAAAGAATAGCATGGTTGCTAGTGACTGGGAGCTGTTGCTATTAAATTTCCCTGAAGTCATTCTGGCCCCCTCTCCATAGCTAACTGCTGCATCCAGTTTCCAAACCCTAATGATCTTATGTATCTTGCACTGTTCCAATACCATTGCCTTTCTGGAGGAGATACGATGCTTTATTTAACCCCCGTGTCTGCTTTGGTTTAGGCCCTCGGGGTTTCTTGCTTGGGTACCACCATTCCTACTCACTTCCCAATCATGCAGGAAGCAGGAGAATTTCTCAAATGTGATCTGACCGTATCATATTCCTGTGACAGTCACTGGGCATTTCATTATCCCAAGGACTACCACCCAGCAGTTCTAACAAGGAGCGAACTATTGACGTATATAAAAGCACAAATAGGATAAATCTGAAGGCAATTATACTGAGTTATAAGACCAGGTTTTTTTTTTTTTTTGTTTTTGTTTTTGTTTTTTTTAAATCAGGGCTGGAGAGACGGCTCAGGCGTTGAGTGCTTGCTGCTCTATCAGAGTGTGAGTCCTGGTACCCATGTCAGGGGCCTTATAGCAGCCTGTAACTCCAGTTCCAGGGGATCCAGTGCCTCCATGGGCACACACTCTCACAAGCTCCTATACACACACACACACACACACACACACACACACACACACACACACACACTTTCGTAATATAAAATAATAAACACTAAAAGAAAATAAAACCTTATACATACTGTGTAATCCCATTTTTAACAAATTAGTGACTGCTAGGGCTTGAGACTGGGGTTAGGGTGGAAAGTGAATGTGGTTATAAATGGACAGCACAAATCAGCTTTCTCCCCCAAATTAATTCATTTTATCCACACTACCCATAAAAAGCAATTACATTTTGCATAGTACTCTTAATACAGAGAATCATTATGGTGATGGAATTGTTCTAAATATTGTCACTGTTGGTGATGATGCAAACCTGCCTTCAAGTTAAAATTACACAAAACTAAACAACAGATACTTTGGTTCATGTAAAAACTGGGAAGATCAAGTAAGGTAGGTGGATTGTATTGATGCTGGTTTTCTGAATGCCATGTTGTGCTGTAATTACATATAACATCATGGTAGGAAGAGAACATAGGTTAGAAAGGATCTGTTCATATCATTTATGAAAGCTGTTTGTTACAAGATTCTTAGAGGTTTCATAAAATGCTGGATTAAAAACAATTATATAATCTGAAAGTGTTAATAAATTTAAAAAACCCACAGAAAATCAGGAGTGTTTTTGAAAAATCCTGTTTAGGCCATTCATGCAGACTTATACTTGGGTAAATAGGAGTAATTAAGAAGAGAGAGCCTCACACACTTGAGTATTCACACCCATTAATTCATCTATGTGGCTTACAGTACGGATGAATGTAACCCCAAACCTACAGTTTGATAAGAGCATTGGAATAGTTTTCCTGTAATTGGATAGTATTTTAAGTTGAATTTACACACATCATATTAGAGATCACAAACAAAATTAGATTATTGCTAGTTTTTTTTATTTAAATATTGATTCTATCTTATTGGTAAAATATTTTAGTGCTCTCTTAAAACAGGGTCAGTAGAATAAGCAGAGTTCATTGTTCTGGTAGAATTGGTGACTTCAAGGTTCTGGATCCACTCCAGGAAGTACAAGGCTAGACTTCAAGTAACTTCTATTTAAAATATGACTGCTAAAGATTGAATTGTGTATGTCCCATACCCATTTATATACCAAAGCCTTAATATCTAATATAACTGTATCTGGAAATAATTAAGGTTGAATAATTTGTAAGGGTGGGGCCTTAATCCAATAGGATTAGTGTCCTTGTAATAAAAGATTGATAAATATCACTCCATGTGAACACACTAAGCAGGCCAAATGGGCACAAATTAGAAGATGGCCATCACCAAGACATGGTTGTCCTGACATGCTGATTTTGGACTTCAGGTCTCCAAATACAGGAGAATTAAGCCACCCTGTATGGTATTGAGAATGCTGGTCCAAGCAGATGAAAATAGTTGCCAAGCTACAACTGGATGATTTCATTACAATGGTTAAAATGTAGAGTCTCCTTGTTTTTTTTTTTTAACCAGCAGCTAGAAGGCTGGCCATCCTGGCAGACACCTTGAGAGAAGGAAATTCAAAGAAAGCCCTCCAGTGGGGGTCTGTGCCCTACCGGTAGGAAGTGTGAACACAGTCTCCTGAAGAAGCTGTGTCTGCTGATTGGCTGATCAGAACATCAGTGCTGTGGAGAGACGGGAATGGTGCAGGTACAAAGGCTGGCTACCTTAGCCTGGGCTAGGTCTAGCCCTCTGGAACCGCCCTTCCTTGCCCACCTCTCTGTTGGTACTAAGATCTTGTGGCTAGTAGTTTAAAACCTTTTGGAATCTATTAATTTAGCAGACGGCTAGCTTTCATCAATCCAAAAGATAAGAAAGTCATCAGATATTGTCTTGGACCTATATAGAATCTTGCCCCATCCCACTATATTTGCCCCTCTGACAGACCCACCAAAGCATTTTAAACTTGCCATGATTTATAACTTTCTTTGTTCTAGAAAAATAACTTGATGAAACTGCTTCCACATTGGAACATGGAATATGGGGTAACCCAAATCTGTGTTCCTAGGCCATGGTCACTCAAAATGGCTCCAGAAAAAGACGATCTCTTATTCCCTTTAAGATGAGAACTGTGGTTATGGAGCCAACAGAAAGCAAGCACTTGTTCTGGTGATGCCCCTCCCCCTTCACCATGCCTACTTGTTTGTACCATGAGAGGAGAGACAACAGAACACATAACCTTTTTATGGTAGTGGTTCTTGTGAACAGAGCCTACCGACACAGACCCCATACGTGATCCCACCAAAATCTGACTCAGTGAACTGCTGAGTTCATTGACGTTCTTTACAGGATCAGAGGTGGAGGGTTGCTTGCAGGAACATGGGCGACTCAATGATAGCTGTAAGCACCCAAAAGCCCACCCCAGAATGGATGACAGCTCCCAGAAAGCTGCATCGATGGAGCTCCATGTGCAACCTGCAGGCAGCTCAGTCTGCCAGTCTCCTTTATTCAGTTATTGTTACTGCTTATACAGCCCCAGGGAGAAGCTTTGTGAATATTACAATTTCTTCAGCACTGGGAGTCTGGTAAGCCTCCTTTACCAGCTAAGTCTTATGAAGCCCCCTCCCGCCCTGCTCCCAGGAGACATCTTTCGGGTCTGAGGAGATAAGCTACCCTGTTGAGGGAGGCATAGAGTAACTCTACTGACAAGACTGGAAACACAGGGGACGATTGCTGCTTTTCTGGATCAGTCACAGTTGAAGCCAGACCTTGTCAGGTTTCATGGAGAGCCACCGGATCAATACCCCCAGAGTGGAGCTTCTCAGCTTTGTGAGGACACAACACCCAGAGAGGGAGTAACCAGGACAGCCTCATTCAGCAGGTCTGATGGGGGGCCCCCAAGGCTGTTCCTTTCTGTCAGTGTTTATGCTTGGGGTCCACACGCTGGATTTGGAAGAGTTCCTAGTTTTAGACTCAGAGGCACCCTGAGAGCGAAGCTACCATCTTGCTTCCCGTTTGATCTCCAGACATGGCCTGATGCCCAGCACAGGAATAATTTCTCAATAAATATTTGCCTAAGTGAATGAATGGGGATATTGGCTATAAGGACATATCTTATAGATTTTCCTCTTGGTGTTTTGCGCTAGCCAAAACCCAAATAGATACAATAAACCACAATTAAACATGTGTTTATTACTTTGAAGTGTCCAAGTGCGTTAATTAATAATGACTTATTTGATTCTCATGGTTTCTGTAATCCTCCCAGGAGGAATGGTCATTATTAGTTTGTTACGGGTATAAAAGTCAGACAGGCTGAGTCATTGCCCAAAGGAAGGCTAGCAGCGTGGACACTAAAAAACTGAGCTTCCAGTTGCCAGGAGTTTTCCTGCTATATTGTAGAGAAAGTAACAACATAAGGAATTCCTTGTCTGCTTGAGACTGTTGATGTCCCCACTTCTCTATTGATGATATACACTCAGCACAGAGGCACCACCATGACAAAAACATAATGAGGTGTGATAGGAAGAAGTTTCCAAAAAACAAAACCAAACCAAAACAAAACAAAAAAAACCCAAAAACTTTGTTAAGCTCTGTTTGGGAGACTTGGGACCCCTTGCTGTCCTGACAGAACACGTACATCTCCTTCTAGTTTCTCCCGAGCCCTGAGATATATTTCCTTGCCCAGAACAACATCCCTCAGACACCAGGCTCTCCAGGCAGAGGAGTTCAGCCAGTGGGCAACCAGGTCCAGCCTGCCTGGTTCGCTAGAATTCTGACAGTTGTTTTCTTTCTTGTTCTAAAAGAAGAGAAAAGAAAAAACAAAAACAAACAAACAAACAAAAACCCCAAAACAAGGGGAGGGGCTCTCTACACCTGAATTCAAATCTTATGCTTTCCTCATTTTCGGATTCTGGATTTAGAAATGTCCTGAATAAAACCAATTCATCTGACCTTTGTATGCACTGTAGGCAGCAACCATCAAGGGACACAGATTTGCAAAGTAGGGAAGGTTTAACTTTTTAAGAGAGAGAGTGTGTGTGTGTGTGTGTGTGTGTGTGTGTGTGTGTGTGTGTTGTGTGTTTGTGTGTGTATGTATGTATGTATGTATGTATGTATGTATGTTCACATGGGTGTGCAGGTGTGCAGGCTTGTATGCAAATATGCAGAAGCCAGGGCAGGATGCCAGATGTCCTCTTCTATGTTCTCTGAACCAGGAGCTCACCATTCAGCTAGGCTAGCTTGGCCAGTGAGTTCTCAGGATCCCCTGTCTCCATCCACTGATGCTGGGGTTACAAGTATACGTGCAACTTTTTATATGAGTTCTGGGGATTCAAAGTCAAGTCCTCATGCTTGTAGAACAAGGCTCTTACTCACTCGGCCATCTCTCCAGGCCTGGTTTTTCCAAATTTAATCTTAGCTTTTCTTGTCTTTGCTATACTTCGTAAATTGTCATGAATTTTCTTCTGTGGCTTCCCCTGAAAGCATAACACAGTCCTAGGTATTTAGATAAAAAATAGCTTTTGATCTGTGACCTTGCTCTGACTTCTTTCCTTACCATCCATGTCTGTTGTGTATCTGTGAAGCATCCCAAGGATATTAATGGATGACATATACTCATTAGTGTGTCAGTAAGCAGCAGTGTTCTGGAGGCTACACAAGGTCAGTGGGATAGGCGGGGGAGGGAGATGTATTATTAATGACGAGTCCACATGTTAACCATCTCACATATTTCTTTTTCCACAGACATACCCGGTAGCATCTGACCTGAACATGACCCAGTCCAGACTCTGCAAATCCATCTTGCTGAGGCTTCCACTGGGAAGCAGTAAAAAGGAGAGCCAACTTCCCCAGGGAGACAGGCGAGAAAGAACTTAAGAGGCTGTCCCAATTGTTTGTGTGTCAAAGCAGGGAATTCTCCAAAGGCAAATGGGAAATGGAAAAATTCAACAGCATTTGTAGGTATGGATTTACTTTGCAGGTATCTGAGTGGGAAATATTAACACGTTATCACCTAGAAGCAAAGTGTGAGCATCTGTGGATATTTACAATCTACCAGAAGCTTGGCAGTAGGGTAGAATTCCAAGTGCAAAGTGTGGTGGTTTGAAAGAAAATGGCCCCCAAAGGGAGCGAACTATTAGGGGGTGTGGCTTTGTTTGAGTAGGTATGGCCTTGTTGGAGGAGGTATGCCACTGTAGGGGTGGGCTTTGAGGTTTCATAGATGCATGCTCAAGCCACTCCCAGTGACTCAGAACACTTTCTGTTCCCTGTGAGTCAAGATATAAGAACTCTCAGCTCCTTCTCTAGCACATGTCTGCCTGCATGGTGCCTTGCTCCTCGCCATGATGATAATAGACTAAACCTCTGAGCTGTAAGGGAGCCACCACGATTGAATGTTCTCTTTGTAAGAGTTGCCATGGTCATGGTGTCTCTTCACAGCAATAGAAATCCTAACTAAGACAGAGGATATAATGATTAGAAGTCTTGGCTTAGGGCCTTGGAGTTCAAGGGTTAGCTTAGTGCCCCCCTGTCCCCACCCCCATCTTCTTTCACCGTTCTCTTCCCTTCCTCCTCTTCCTTCTCCTCCTCTTCTTCTGTCTTTACTTTCGGATTTTGAGATAGGATCACAGGTAGCACAGGCTGGCCTGGAACTTGTGATTTTCCTGCCTCAGCCTCCTCAGCACAGGGATTATGGGTGTGAGCCACTATGCCTGACTCATTTCTTTCCCTGTCTTGAGTCCTTTGGCGCCACATTGAATCCTATAGGACTGCTTGTCAAGAAAAGCCAGGGAGGGGCGAGGAGGGGGGAACACGGTGCGTGTGCTGGAGAGATGGCTCAGAGGTTAAGAGCACCGGTTGCTCTTTAGAGGACTTGGGTTCAATTCTCAGCCATAATAAAATGAATAAATCTAGTAATTTAAAAAAAAGAAAAGAAAAGCAAGTAAGAAGCAAACAAAAGCTACTGGAGCTCTGATGCTGTCAAGGAGCTGAAACCACGCAAGTTCAGGGCTAGCTGGGTTCCCACACATGGCGCTGGAGCTCACTAAATGCCAGCATTAGAAATGGAATCCATGCTGGAACCTCTTTCCAGGCCTTGATGTTGCACTCGGTTCTGCTTTTCTGTCCTATTTCTGAACTAGAACATTCCCGATTATGCTCCCAGGAGGGTTGGAGGCAATGCTTTTACAGAGGATGTATTACTGTGCCCCAGGTTCCTCTATGTGGCTCTGGGCTCAGTGAACTGCGAATTTCCGCTTTTCATTTTCTCTATACTCTTCCTCTGGCACCCTCTATTTCCTCTACTCTTGCTCTTCCAACTCTGGTCCCATCATTCCCCCTGTTCAGTCTGGGTCTGGCCTCCTCTATTTGCAGATCAGTATAGATTGCGGCCATGGAATTTGATTGTCAGGTTTCATTTCCCCATCACATTTTAGGCCCGGTCTTTGCAGTTGAAATTCTCAACTCAAAAAAGACCCATACCTCTGATGGGTACACAGTATTTATGACAGGATCCCATGATGCACTTCTGCTGGAGCAGGAAAGCAAAGAGATGCACTTGTATCTGCATCATTGAGTTACGAGCAGACAGTTCATATTTGTATCTGTCCTTTGGTCTACTCAGTCATATAACATCTCTTTCCTTAAACTGCCCCTGTTTAGTCTGTTGTGCCAACGCAGTCAACAGCATCCTCTTTCTCTCTCAAACATTCCCTGATTTGGAATCTGTATTGCAAAGCCATCCCCTCCCGTCTTTGGAATGACACCTATCTGGGCTTCTTTACAAATACAGACAAGAGGATGGATTACCAGGAAATATTTTTCACCTCAGCACAATAACAACAACTGTGGAAGGCAAATCTACCCAAAGTCTCCTTTCAGAAACGATGCTGCAAAGAGGATTTTTTTTTTTAATTTCTTTCTTGTAGTGCAAACTAGAAATGTTTTAAAAATCGCATATCAAGTAGTGTTTTGCAAAACTTGAAGGAAATGTGCTCCACAATTTACATTTTATGGGGTCAACCCTTGCTCAGTAGAATAAATATGAGCATGCCAAGAATACCCTGGGGAACTACACGCACACACAGCATACATCCCACATCTCTGATGCTCTTGAAACCTTCCCCCTTTCTTTTACTCACCTCGCTCTGTGTTGCTGGGTAGACTGCATCTCCTACAAAGAGGTGTGAATGAGAAGGCTAATAATACCTTGAAGGAGCTGGCAGCGACGACTGTTCATCCTAAAACCGTGCGGCCGTGTTTAGATACTACCGAAAGCATCCAAGGAGCCGGGAGGGGAATGTCTTAGCTTGGTAACGTGAGCTATCTCTACCTGAGCAGAAGAGAACCACATGCCATCACGCTGCATTGCTGATACAGGACTACAGTAAATAGGAAGAGGCAGTGTACTTATGTAGTTGGCAAAGTCTGCCTTGCACGTGGAGCCATGCTTGCATCTGCAGGTACAAGTACTGTGTGCTCAAGACAGAGACCGTTTACGCAGCACGTGGCTTTCCCTTCTGGAGAAACTGTTCTTGTATGCAGCAAGCATTGACTGACTCTCCTCTTCTCGCGCAGACAGAGGGCACAGGTTGAAGGAGAGGCAGGAGAGATGCCACCACCTGGCTCCAGGACTGCGGGAGAAAAATGACATCCTGGAGTGGAGGAATCCTACCGAGCAACAACAGGCAGCTGAGGGGTTTAAAAATCACATGTCTTGCAGTAACCAAGGGAGATTTTATAGAAGGGAATGAAGAAAAAGTAAGAGGGTAAGGAACGGTGATACATGCTTTTAATCTTAATTTAACTGATGACAGAGGCAGGTGAATATCTGAATTCCAGGCCAGCCTCATCTACACAGTGAGTTCCAGGTCAGGCAGGGTTACATAGTGAGATTCTGCCAAAAAGTAAACGAACAAACAAATAAATAAATAAATACCTTACTCATTAAAGCACCACCAGACCTTAAGATCAAGGAAATCTCTCAGCCATAACACCTTCTAAATTACACCTGGCTACTCTGAAAGACAGTAATTTATAACCAATTGTTTGTCTTTGACATTCCACCCACTCACAGATTTGCATATCTTAAGACCCATAGAGCACAAAGACATCTGAATGAAACCCACTCTCCATGACTGTAGAATGATATGTAATTTATTCATATACCGACAGTGAGGCAGTCCTCAAAATTCATTTAAATAAGCAAGTGATTACACAAACATCTAATAATACTAAAATCGATAGTCCCAAAGTATAAAATACCATGGGTATGAAATACCATGGTAAATACTATTCAACAGACTACGATCATAATTCCAAACTAAATCACATTTTGAAGAAGATGATTCTTAGCAGTTTGAGGATAATTTCATTTTTTCTTCTCCCAAGCAAGTTCTTCCACTGTTATAAGGATGCTAATTTCAAGGAATAGTGCATGGTATCATTGCTCAGGTTCCTGTGTTGTAACACATTTTCTTGCAAAAAAAAAAATAAAATTAAAAATATTGCCCCTCAACATAGAAAACAAACCAGTCAGCCCCCAATCCCCTAAGTGAAGATGTTTGAATTGGGGTAGTGCTAACTCTGGGTTCAGCACGGGGCAGGCAGTGAGAAACCCTTTGCAGCCTTGGAAAGATGTGGCTTCTTTTTTTTTTTTTTTTTTTAAAGATTTATTTATTTATTATGTATACAATGTTCTGTCTGCACATATCCCCGCAGGCCAGAAGAAGGTGCCAGATCTCATTACAGATGGTTGTGAGCCACCACGTGGTTGCTGGGAATTGAACTCAGGACCTTTGGAAGAGCAAGCAGCGCTCTTAACCTCTGAGCCACCTCTCCAGCCCAGTGGCTTCTTTTCTGTAGCTCCAAGCATCATACATATATTTAGACATCCAAGCTGTGAAGTGATGGGGATAAAATAAGTTTTTAGCCTGATGACTGCGACACAGTTGCAATTGTGGTTAAGTTAGGCTACAGGTCTGCAGGGTTTCACTCAAGGACGGCTCCTATTTAAGCTAATTTCTTATAGCCTCATTACATTTTGGTGAAGTGCGGGTATATGTGCAGGAAGGGTTTGGCTTATCATGTGTCTGTCTGTAGCATTTTAAAGTCTTATACTTTCATAGAGGTCCAAGCATGAACCCAGCATGAGAAGTTAGCCACAGTCCTCATGAAACATTTTAATAAATATGTACACAGAATGAGATTCAGTTAGATCTCTTTCATACAAATTACATCTAGGGAATTATTACACATTTTTAGTATTGAATGATGATGAGGAAAAAAAAGCCTAAAAAAATATAAAACTTTCTTCATACCTGGGTATCAAGAACAGATGCTAACACTGCATAATGCCACAATATGAGCAGTCACTGGAGGGTAGACACTCCAGAAATAGTGGTATTTGGGGGATCTTGGAATTATGACCAAGAGATGAAAATACTGTACCAAAAGGCATGCATATATATATATATATGTATAATCACTATGTGCATTCGGTGTGTGAGCTGTCACCTAAGCAGAGATCTAAGACAACAATGAGGCAGTGTTCTGAGGAGCCGTTGAGTCCGGCGTGGGCACTACATGTTGATTAAGCCCTCAGATGCAGCAAAATGCGGGCACAGTGCCATGTCTGGGTTCTGAAGCTGTTTTATGATCCTTTTTCGGAATTTCTCCCGCACGCGATTAAATTCCATGATGTCCATGGGGTCCTCCTCAATCCAAAACTTGTGAAACTCGTGCATCAGATAGCCTGTTAGGGACAAGACAGTGAGAAGACTGCAGGAAAACAGTCCTTAGCCACCTCCCAAACCACTGTGGAGGAGTCAGACCAAAGCAACAGTCTCTGTGGAGTCCACCGGAAACACCAAGATTTAAAGTATGACCAGTGGAGCAGAAGCTACCAAGCTGCCTATTCTGTTTCCTCCTTTTATAGCTAGTATTAGAGACATTTTCAGCTCCACAAAGCAGGAGGGCAAATCAATTCTCTCACCCCTTGAATATGAATCACACTAGAAACATACTCTCTTTTCTTAAAGTTTAAAAATTTTTTTTTACGTTTATGAGCCTGTTAATGATGTCTGTGCTCCACATTTTGCAGTTTCCCCTGGCGGCCAGAAGGGGGCACTGGATGCCCTGGAACCAGAGTTACAGTTGTGAGCTGCTGCATGGGTGCTGGGAATCCAATCTGGATCTTCTGGAAGAGCAAGGAATCAGAGCTCTTAACCAATGAGCAATCTCATCAGCTCAACTTGGAGTTTTGGTTTCCTTCCTTTCTCTGTCTCTGTCTCTCTTCCTTTCTTTCAAGGCAAGGTTTCTCTATGTAGCCTGGAGCTTGTTCTGTAGACCAGCCTCTGCCTCCCAAATGTTGGGACTAAAGGCATGCATTACAATACCTTTATTTTAAAATATTTCAAAATATTTTCAAATTCTTAAAATTATGTTTATCTATGCTTGTATTCAGGTATATGGGTGTGTGTGCATGTGAGTGCACATGTTTTTAGAGGCCAAGGGATACTATTGGGCATCTCTCTTCATCTTACATATTGAGGCGGAGCTTCTCTCTTGAACTCAGAACTTGCCACTTCAGTTAGTCTAGCTAACTAGCTTGTTCTGGGGGTCACTTCTCTACACCTCCTGAGCACTGGGATTGAGGATGCGCCATCATGTCTACTTGGTATTTACATGGCTTCTGGGAATCTGAGCTCTGGCCTTGCTTGCAAGGCAAGTGATCACCCAGTAAGCCACCTCCCCTCCCCCAAACTTATTCTAAAAGACCGACAGTGACTCCTTCATCCACCCTCTCAACTAAATTAACACAATGATCTAGTCCTTCAAAATTACTCCACTCTGCCCCTTTTCCTCTTGACATTCAATTTAACTAAAATTTTAAATTACCCTGACACATCAAACAAATGCATTTAACCACCTAGTATGAGACAGTAAGAACTATAAATCAAATCTAAGCTATACAGACTTGTGATCAAGCTTCATGAAACTGCTAATAATACTTCCTTCCAAAGTACAATTCTGTATTCAAAAGCTTTTGTGTCTCAAAGTTGATATCTATGAACACTCTAGAGTGGAAATGTTCTTGGAATAGTGTTAAGCATCTGAAGCAAGAATCTGTTTATTGTTTTGTTTTTCTTCCCCATTTTGCCCCTCCCTTCCATCACACTGCTTGTTTTTACACACATCTAAAATAATTGAAATGTGAATACCTCCTTTAAAAGAAAGTATTTTATTTGTTTGTATATAGTCGACCCCAAATGCAACTGCAGATCGCTCTATAAATTAGGGGAAAAAAGGAAAAGAAAAGAACCCTAGTTTGAAAAAAGAAGAAGTGAATGCTATACAGAGTTGTTCTTTGTTCTAACTTCGGAAGGCGCAAGAAAATCCAGACGGAATGCTGCAGAGGAGCCTGGTTGGGCTCTCAGAACTTCTACTTCCGTGTATACAGAGAATCTAGGAGGAATGAGCAAGGGAAGGACGGGGGCATAGGAAGAGAATTGGGAACAAACATACTCAGTGGAACAGCTGAGGAAACAGCGTTGCCTCTGGTCACTAACAATGTGTGGAAATAGCTTCAACGTAATTCTACAACAGTTTTAAAACATCATATTCATGTTTCATTATAACACACTATTGGAAGTGGCCATCCTTCCCCAACATACACTGCTTGGTGGTGACCCATTTACACAAACACACACCTTCATTACTTCTCTCACTGCATGCGTAGGCACACTCAGACACTTAAGAACTCAGCCACTCAAGCGTAGGAGAAAAGGTTGAGGGAGTAATTATTTTACATTGATTTTGGGTTGTCTATTCTGTTCCATTTCTTCTCTCTCTCTCTTTTTTTTCTTTTGACAAGGTCTCTCACAGCCCAGTCTGCCCTTGGACTCACTGTGTTGCAGAGGACCTTGGACACCTGCCTGATTCTCCTACTTCCACCTCCCAATGCATTACTGGTTTATGTGTGATTAGGGATCAAACCTAGGGCCGCTGTGTGCCAGGAGAGCACTCTACCGAGTGAACTACATCCCCGTCCCTATTCCATTTCTTCCAGGGCAATGGACAAGACTGCTTCTTAACATTTCTGATGGAGGCGTTCACTCCCCTTATCCAGCTGGCCTTGAGGCTACACAAAAGCTGACTACCAGGAAAACTGCAAATCAGGTCCACCATCACCCCAGGACCTGTCTTCTTTATTTCCACTCATCCTACCCTTGGCTTCCCTGAGGGGGCCGAAGGCTGATCCAGGCTTGAGCATCTCTACGAGCAACATTGGCAATGACGTAGATGGGGTGATTTGTTGTTGTTGTTGTTGTTGTTTTGTATTTTTAAAAGGCCTTGGTATGAAGTCCTGGTTAGTTAGTCTTCAATGTGTAATCCTCCTGCTTCAGCCCAAGATTCTTAGAAGGTTCCTGGGTAGAAAGCTGTGGGCCTGCACTGCGCGGAACAAATCTGCTCCTCTGACACTTGCACTGTGCTTTGTGCCCAGAACTCATCTCTTCTCCGGGTGAAGCATCCGGCCTCTCCATCATAGCTCACGTGCTGTGTTGGTCCTCCTTGCTTCAATACGTGATGACAGTGCTGTCTCTTCTGACCCCTGCATCTTACTCGCCCACAAGAACTCAACCCTCTGTTCATTGGTGGAAAAGCTCCTCAAACATCTCAGGGACAGCCTGGGGTAATTTGTTAAACGTGCAGCTCCACCCAGATCCAGCCAGATGAATCCCTATCTCTGAAGTTTAAAACCTAAGGTCTAAAGACTCCATCTTTTTACATCCTTCCCTGGCCTCCTTCTAGGAATGTTTCAATTGATATGGTTATAAAAGAAATGAATGAGAATTCATAATTTCTTCTCTTCTTAATATATAAAACACACACATGCTTTCCCCAACTGGTCTTTGAGCTCAAAAAAACATACTTGAGTTGCTTTGCTAGGAGAGTCAGATTTACAATCTTATGAATTAAAATCATCTGTGATGCATCCATCTCATTAGCATACTTCCGTTGACATCAATAAAGCAGGTACTGTGGAAGCTAATTTTTTTAAATTTGATTTTTGGCTGTATTTATATGGTACAATGTGATAATTTGATGCATGAATATGATGTGTACTATCAAATCAGAATATGTAGCATGTCGATCTCCTTTTAATGACTAGTTTAATGAATAATTTATTAACTTACACATAAAGATGCCCGCTTTTCTACAGTGTGCAGACACCCTGGCATTTGACTCTGAAGGGGATGTGGAATATCACAGAGTTCTAGGAGAACTCAGACACAGTTGTTTCCCACATTTTTCTATTGTATACACAATTGCAGATGACCATCTTGGAGGGTGATGGTGCTTCATAATCTGACACCATTTTCATGGTACTTCCTTGATAAGTACAAACGTAAACTGTAAATCCTATAGACAGATTTCCTGGGACTCTCCCTATCTTATCAGGAAAATGAGTAGAGATCATATAACATGATTGCAATAAAAATATAGAGATGGTGACCTGGCTTCCAAAGTACACACTATTATCATAAAACTCTACTCATTTATGCATTATTACACAGCATTCAAATATTCATTTGGCCAGTTGTCTGGTCAATCCATCTAGCAATTATGTGTGTAACAGATACACTGTTAGGCACTGAAGATGGAGAACAAGGTAGAGTTCTCATGTTTCCTAATTCTCTGTCTCTTGGAGAAAGATGGGTATTCAATTTCTGACAATGATTTGTTAGCTGAGAATGCTAACAAAGGAGTGTGGAAAGGGAGGGAGAAAACCGAGTCAATCCATTGCTTCTAGCCTTCAGTTTCATTCATGCCCCAGCTCTGTGGGTTGGCCAAGCAGATTTTATGTCTCTACCTTACAGATGTGGACAGTGGGTTCAGCCAGGAAGCTCAAACAGTGCTTGCTCACACAGTTGACAGTGGAAAGCCTGAGCTGAAACACACCCTCTTCCCATCGTTGCTACAGGCTGCTTCCTCTGGTGCTTATTTCTATGTTAACAGTTCTCTTTCTTGAAGGTCAAAGAACAGATAATCTGCTCTGTCTTCTGCTTGTCCTTCCCTCTAACTTTACCCCGTTACAGTTGGGCTGTGTGTTCAGTGGAGCTTTAGATTGGCTGGCATTTTTGCAACAACAAGCCTTGGCAGCGCAGCGTTCACTGACTAAGACTGTAGAGTCAGGACGATAGAGCCATTACATTCTTATTTCCTTCCCTCTAGATGAAATACTTGTTTTGACTACTAATTTGGCTTGCTATCTAAAGCCTGATGCATATTTATTGCTGCTCAAATGTGTCTTGGTTTTGCTTCACTGCACCCTGTTGCTAGAGAGCAGAGACATGTGCAAGGACACAGATAATTGCAAGAATATTACAGGGGAGATTGTAGAAGTGACCGTGCCCACTGGAGGGGCAATGAAGACACCCAGTCTCTCTGACCATAACCTAATCCGTTGGTGATTGCTGCTCTTTCTAAAACCCGAAGAGTGTCCTGAGAAATAAGATACCCTGCTTTATGCTGACTTATCTGGGCTAGGACTCCCCTGAAAAACCTATCAATTGGGTAAGGCTAAAACATTTCCAGATCAGCTATACCCTCTTTTTCCCTGAAAAGAATATCATTCAGTATTGTAGTTAGCTTATCTGTCAGTCCATCCATCCATCCATTCATCCATCCATCCATCCATCAAATATATAGTTACTAAACTCTCTACCAGGCTGAGCATATAGCAATAACAAAACATCTCCTCCTACCCTTAGATACCAATTCTTTTCAGTTTAAACATAGACGTCAGTTGCTGTGTGGTTCTGATTTTTAACTCCAAGCAGATGAATTATGAGTCTGGAGGCAGAGCCCTTCTAGCCCATCAGAGCTCTGTGGCTTCTTATAGGAATGTCCATTTTGTGACTCTGAATAGATCTCCCCAAAGGAATTTACCTTCAGTTCACCTCAAATGAAACTCATCCTATTTTCCCTTACAAGAGCTTCCCCGATTTTCCCTGAGAAAAATGGACACTATAGAATAGAGCAACTTACACAGGGCTAACAAAAACATAGTGCAAGAGATTTTGTTTGTTAATAGCTATATGTCTGTGCTCCCCAGCATGGCTCAAAGCTCTTCAGGGTCCATTCCAAATTCTTCTCTTACACTTCCTGTATCACATCTAACCAGACCCTCTGAGTATTATATCTAAGCGTACCCTCTCTACTGTATCATTTGGCTCTGCTATACACTCCTGTCTTGTGGCCTGTGTCCTTACCACTTCTCTGGCTAGGTCCCTCAGTACCCATTGCTTTTTGTTCTGCCGTTCAGCCTTGGGTTTTCACTGAGAATGGCGTTGGCTTTAGGGAGCTCTCTCTGCTTCAGACTCAGGGGGTGATGACGGCCATATGCCTTTGCAGTGCTGTTCAAAACAGTATCTCAGCTTCCGAGTATGTTGTACTTAATGGTTTCAATGCCAGTCTTCCTCAGGATAGACCCCAATTTGCAGCAAAATCCCAGTGATATTTGTTGGGAATAGAGTTGTTACAGGTGTGAATATAATCACCCATGGGTCAAAATGGGAGCCATAAAATGCCATGTGAGGAACGTAGATTTTCTAACAAGTTATAAAGTAAATACTTCGAATATTGTTTTCATTTTTGCCAGTGACACTTGCATTGTTCAGCATCAGATAGTTGAATACGTTTTGATGGGAAAAGGAAACGCCATGAAGGTGTTATCCCTCTCTTATCCCCAATCCCTGCTCTAAAGTCGCTCTGGTTGAGCCTTCTGACTGCCAAACTCTATAGCCCCATGCATGCTGCATTCCATTTCTGGGCTGTTTTTTAAACCCCTATTTACAGAAGATACAGGTCTAGCCCCTGTTCACCAGCACAACCATACTCAATTTCTTACTGTTTTTAATCTAGGACTAATTGCCTACTTTGTTCATTTACTTAGTTTTCCATTTAATTTAACCACAGACCACTTCCCCTAAGGATGCCAAATGCATCCTAGATGTGTTCCACCATGGTAGATGTTTGCTCAGTTTCAGAGCTTTGTCAAAACAGATTGGTTCTTCTCAGCCTATTGTGTGGGATCTGCTTTGGGAGGGCCCCTCTCCCTCACCTGAGGATTCCTTTCTCTCTCCTCCTGGAAAGACTTCCTGTTGTCCAGGCTCATTTATTCTTTCTGGAATTACTCTCTTATTTTGTAGAAACATCATATTTTTCAGGAGTTTCCTTGTCAAATTATGGAGAAGCAAAAATATTTAAGGCCTTGTATTTATAAAAAAATGTCTGTCCTGTTTTGATACTCAATACTCAATTGATAAGTTAGCCTGGGAATATAATTTGAAATTGTAAATCATATCCCTTTTATGCCATCTTAAGTTTTTGTAGTAATTATTCCATTGTGTTTTGGAATAAAATGCTGCTCTCAAGAAGTCCAGCGTAATCTTGATTCCAAAGTTCTTGTGTGATAGTTTTAGAAAAATTTGGCATCATCTCTTTACAGTGTCGTAGTATCTCACAGTGATACAGACTTTGGTTTGGTAGATTTGAATCTATTATGTGGGTGCTTGGAACTTAAAAATATGAAAATCTGCCCTTCAGGCCCAAAGTTTTGTCACACTTATTTATTTACTTATTGAGTGTGTGTGTGTGTGTGTGTGTGTGTGTGTGTGTGAGACAGCATGTGTGTGTGAAGAAGTCAGAGGACAATTTGTAGGAGTTGATCCTTGCCTTCCATCATGTAGGCCTTGAGGATCTTCAGGCTTGGCAGTGAGTGCCTTCACCCACAGAGCCATCTTGCTGGCCTGATTTTTTTTTTTTTCTTGATTTATAGATTTGTTTCTTTTCCCTGAGTTTCTGTTTTTTATGACCCGCCCCCACACACACTTCAGATAGGAGACATCCCACAATGGCCCTTTCATGTTTCAACCTTTATTTTTTTACTTTTCATCAATACTTTTGACCTACTTTCTAGGCAAGTCTTTCAACCTTACTTTCTAATCTTCTTGTGAATTTCATTTCTGTCAAAACATAGGACCTGGCAGTCAACACAGGCTGTCTTTAGAGTTGCATTCTTCAGTGTTAAGCTGTGCTAAATCAAAGGGAGACAGACATAGTCAGACCTGAAGTTGACACATTGCATATCACATAAGAGCCGAGAAAAAGAAAAATCCATGATGCCCAGAAATGTAAGCGTAGGTGTTGAAATGAGAAAATAAACAAACAACAAAGTTAAACCATAAAGAACTTTTCCCCAGGGCCTAATGTAGCTTCGTCACAATGATTTCTCAGCTTTGACCCTTGTCTGCTCTGTAGAAATCTAAACTGAAAATTAAACAACAAGATACTTACAGAATGTTTGTTGGAAGTGAGACAGTGTTGGTGCTTCGGGGGCAATGTTGTAGAAATGGGTTTTGAGAGCACCACTCACAAGCAGATTATATGCCAGATCGGTGATATTGATGCCCACAATTGCAAAGGAGTACCTGCAGGCCAGACCCACAAAAACCAAAAGTGTTGCACATGAGGGGTATAAGCACTTCAAAAATTGATACCTGAGATCTAAATTCCTTTAATCCTTCAGAATGGCAAGCCAGCTATCCATCTCTACTATATCAAAGTCTTGCCCTCTAAGTCTACCACAAAGTTTTGGTAGCACATGCTAAGAGAACTGAAAGTTCACATGCTTTGACTTTCCATTTCCAAACATATGGTAGGTCAGTGTCTGAAGTGTACAAAACTTTATGCATAACAATATTTATTACAGCATTATTTATCATGGCAAGACATAGAAACCACTCAAACATGCTCAAAAGACTCTTAGAGAAGTTAATTACGGTATTTTTTGTGTTAACTAAATTATGGTAATTTTATAGCTAACTAAAATTGCATTCTTGGAGACTTTAAGGCCTGTGAAGAACAAGCCGAGATTTAGTATGGGTGCAGAGAGAAACATCTAGGATGAAAAGCTATGAGTTCTTACTATGGGTACGCACAAGTGAGAGATGGGCTGATGGACTGAGTTCTGGCTTCATTCTTGTGTTTTTCTAAATTTAAATTTTATGTGAGAAAGATTTAAGGTATTACCACAAAGTATATTTTATGTCCCTCTTCTACAGAAAAGGGAGTAGAATTCTTAAATTCTCTCTGTTCTTACAAATCCAGCATAGAAATATTTTTGAATAGCATAGGCCATTAACATTTATTAATTTGTTTGTTTACTTGTTTGTGTGTGTGCATGTGCCTTCATGTGTGTGTGTAGGTCAAGACAATTGTAGCATCTTTCCTTCTACACATAGGTGCTGTGGGATGTTCTGTATGTCAAATGTGTTGCAAAACTCCAACTACACTTAGGTTCTTGGGATCAAACTCAGGTCATTGGGCTAGGTGGCAAGTTTGTTTACTTGCTTAGCCACGTAGTCAGGCATCTAAGGTAAAAATATGAAACATTTAAAAAATTTTATTTCATTATTTTATCCACATGCATATCTGTGTACCATGTGAGTGCCTGGTACCCATGGAGGGGCATTGGCTCTCCTGGAACTGGAGTTACAGATGGTTGTGAGTTATCATGTGGGTGCTGGGAATCAAATCCAGTTTTGTTATCCCTGGGCTAGGGCTGACAGTCTTCATGTATGATCTCACACTTACCCAATTGCTTTATCCATCCTTTTCTTTTCCCATTCTGCTTTGCTGAATTTGCTGAAAGAAAGAATGAATAAATAAATGAACATTTAATATTTAATTTGTTCTTACTCTCTTTGAATGTGTATATTCAACCAATAACTACACATAGGGATACGTGTAACTCTATTATTACACTAATCAGTCTGAATCACTGTTAAAGGAAATAGTGCAAGCTTGGTATGATGGAAAACCCCTGGAATCCCATCAATCCCCACATGTATTGTTGCTTTTAGAGTTGATACATTCAAACTGATTAGTGTTAGATAGCATACTTATACATACAGGTAACAGTGTTAACATAAGCCAATGCAGGAAGATGTTGAGTTCTAGGCCAGCCTGGGCTACATAGTAAGACCTTGTCTCAAAAGCAAACTTTAGCATTGGTGCTACATACAATATTTAAATCCATCTAAGCAGGGAAAAGGAGAATTTTCTAGAACAGATGGCAAATGGCACACTACAAACGCTCATGTAATATCACAGCACACAGCCACAGAAACATAGTACCTAATGGATATTTAAACAAATGTGCTTCTTACTCTGTGAATGACCGGCTATGATGCTATGTAACTGCTGGAATCATGTTAAAATATCCCACCTATTTTTCAAAGTATAATTTCTAACCAACAAAGGAAACTAAAGAGGCACCAGGAGAATTCTGCCTCTAAAAGATTCATTTTCAAAATGAGTTGAATTGCATGTGAAATTAAAAATTTTTCTAAGTATTCACTTTCTCTTCAACAAAACTTCAAAAATCCACCACATGTCTATATGTGTTAAATGAAATTTTGTGTCTATATTTGTTAAATGAAATCTTTGCATTTGAGATACAAGAAAAGGCCAAGTGGCTTCCCCTCATTTGATAACTTATAAGATAGCCCCCAAGTAAACAACAGAAATTGACAGGCAGAATTCTCTTAAAATTGCATCTACCTTTATCCCTCAAGTTACTTCAGGACCCTATGAATAGTCTCAAAGGCAGAAATGTATCATGCTTGCTGAGAGACAGCTGGGAGCATGTCCTTAGTATGTATACTCATGTCTCACTGTTAAATTCCTGAAATGTATAGTGTCTGAGAGAAGTTACGATGTTACCATAATTGGTCAAACTATACCTCCTTCAGACAATTACCCAAGAAATAGATTAGAAAGAAATCAGAATGTTTTCGAGACATTCTGATTCACACTTGGTGACCTTCACCATCAGTTTGAAGCAACTAATACAAAAGCTTCTTCCTCTTTGACTGGATTGTAGCTTGAGGGATACACTAGGTTCCTACACAGCACACACACACGAAGGCCATCTTCCTTAAGGGTGGTCCACAGACCTTCGAGGCCTCTCTGATGACTGTTGAAGGAGCCACAATTGTGGAGCCTCTGTCTACCCTCCCTTTGCTTAAGGATGGCTCACTGACAAAATTTATCTCCCCTCAATGGTTATTCAAACAATATTTGAAGCTTATTGTTACTTCCCCAGAATCACAGAGTATCCATGACTCCTGGGTCTGATCCAGGAAACACCACTTGGAAACACATGCAGACTCTTAGCAAACTTTACTTAGGAGGAGTTCAGAGGCTCCACAATGCAGAACTATGCAATCCAGAAGATACAGGTGAAAGGTCAAAATAGAATAAGTTTGAGCATGCAATCTATCCAGAAACAGTGAGATGATGTTTTCCTTGAAATGAATAAAAGTAAAGGAGATGGATTTTTAATCTCATAAAAGACTGTAAATGTGAGTTTGGGAAAGTAATGTAATTTAATGAACCTCAGTCAAATGGAGCTAGGAGGAGGATAATAACGCCAATGAAATAAACCCAAGTCAACCGATTCCTGAATCTTAAGACTGCTACAATAAAACTCTAGGTTTATTTAGCCAGTAATAACTAATTGCTATTGGGTAGAGGACAAAAAAATCTACTGGGATCAGGACAGTAAAATAGGAGGAATTCTCAGGAGAAGAGCCACTGACTCACACATTAACTACCATTTATAGTTAACAAGGCTGGAAGTGGTGGGGGCACACTTTTAATCCCACCTCTATGGAGGCAGAGGTAGGCAGATCTCTGTGAGTTTGAGGGCAGCCTGGGCTACAGAGTGAGATCCAGACCGTCTATGGCTGTGTGGTGAGACTATGTCTCAAAAAAATATTAATTGAAGATCAAATTTTCACTATGCAAGAAAATTCATAAATAAAATGTCCTTTGAAGGGATTAGGTCATACGTATGAGATGGTCACCTCTCTAGAGGAAGGGATTAAACATCCCTCAAACTGGGTATAGTTCCAGCTTCTTGACTCTTTCATTAGATTAGATCAATCTGGCTTTTAGCTAATAAAAATGAAGCCCACAAATAATCAACCATATCAGATTAAAATTTGGTGAATGTTTGCCTTTGAAAGTGTTTTTCACAAATCTGATATATTTTAGAAATTCTTATCCTATTCATTCTAATACAGAATAAAAACAACAAAACACAGAAGCAAAGAAAAATACCTTATTTCCTCTTTAGTGATATCCCTTCATGTGTTCAGTCAAAGAAAAGAAATCAAGTAAACATAAATGCAAATGCAGTTTTGAACTTTAAAACCAAAGAGCTTTAGAAAATCCAGTTTTCTCTGTGGATCTTTGTCTTCCAATCTTCCTAATGCCCATACCACACTCCCTTGTCTCTGAATTCTTTCCTCCATATCTGGCCCTCCACACTCACCTTTCAATCTTCCTAGACATTCTTGACACACATCTTGCTTGAAGGGCACCTCTCTATCTTCTAAGTCCTGACGTGAGTATTTGAAATGTTAACCTACCTGTTTAGCACTTGTCAAAAAGAGCTAACTCCTAGTGAGCTGGCTCTCCTGATAACACTTCTCTATAGATCCATATAGGAAATGGTATTTTACTGATCCAAACAAAACAACAACAACAACAAAACTAACCCATCTTTTATTTGGAGCAATTACCTGCATTTTGGATGAAGAGAGTCGGAGAGGACCTGCTGAGCCACTGTGGCATCCCGTTCTGCAAAGTATCTGCAGGCAGAGGGAAAGAACACCTTGATTGCACTGTCTGCAAGACAGCCACCCTCATCTGGTGGGAGGCCACTTGGCACCCAGTGGTAGATGCTGGCATGAGGTCACCACTCTTCCAGAGCCAACAGACTTGAAAACTTAATTATGAACTTCATTACTACCCAGAGAGCCAAGTATATATATAATCAAGCATTATAGATAAGAGGTCAGGTGACTCAGTGATGGACCACCACCAGAAGCAGAAGCCTGAGAGAAGCAATGTGGGGAAGAGGAGAGGGAACTCTAGGTTCCTTCCCTTTCCTCCCTTCCTCACCTCTTCCCTCCCCCTCCCTCCTTCTCTCTCTCTCTCTCTCTCCCTTCCATCCTTCCTTTCTTCCTGTTTTTTCCTAAGACAGTGTGTCCTGCAGCTCTGGTTAGCACTGACCCCCATTAGACAGGCAAGGATGAGTCCTGATCCCCCTACTTCTATCTCCCAAGAGTTAGGATTACAGATGTGAGCCACAATGCCCAGATCAAAAGCATCTTTCTTAGAAAATAGTCGCATTGTATTTGAATTCTTGTTGATTAGAAAACATCTCACAGAACTTAGGGATATTAATAAAATGAAGTTGCTACCTTGGGGGAAATTGGCAATGAACTTTCAGAATAAACATAAAAACTCGCACAACCTTAAAAGCACTTCATAAAAAGTATTTAACACGGGCAATAATAAAACTATAACAAAATTGCTAATATATGTCTATATAATTTATCACACAAATCTAAGGAGGGGGATACAGGAAAATTCAAAGCAGCAATTTTAGATTTGTTTGTTTTGTGTGTCTATGCACATGTGGAGGTCAGAGGATAACTTAATGAAGTCAGTTCTCATCCTTCACCATGCAGATTCCCGGGCTCAAACCCAGGCCACTGCATGTGGCAGAGGGCAGTTTTCCCTGCGGAGCCATTTCAAGGTCCAGCATTGGTATTTTTTAGAGATGCATATGAAATATGAGAGGTGAAATGGCAAACAGTAAAGATTTTCATTAACATTTTTGTCTAAAAATAATGCTGCAATTTCTGAATACTGAATTCAGATGATAAATTGTATTTGTCAATATAAGAGGGTGTGTCTTTGCATATGCTTGAAGTTTTTCATAATAAAACCAAACAAAACATATCTAAGAGCTGCTTTAAATTTCCATGAAGTCTGTTGCAATACAAGCAAGTTATAAAACTGCATGAAGCCGAGTTGCCCCTTGGAGGATTTGAATGTTCCTATGGCATCTTTTGGGAAGCAGCTTTTGAAAGCACTAACCCTACCATGCCATTTTAATGCCAGCTGACCAGAAAATTGCTCTAACAGTCAACTATTCTTGATTTTACTCACTGTAGATTATAAAGTCCCAGGAGACCCATTCCTCGAAAATCCGTTTTCGGATCATCACCCTGGAAACCGATCTCACACCACTGCTTAGAAATCCGAGCTTCCAGGGGTGTGTTGGGCTTCAGGAACTCCCATAGCTGCAGTGGAAGAAAAGAGAACCACTCTTGGGTGTGCACACACAAGTGTCCTGTCTTATTGGTTCAGATGCTGTGAGCTGTATTCTGACAAGGGGATTGCTGTGGGATGTCTTTCTGTATGCTGTGAATATGTGTTGCTCTGATTGGTTAGAAATAAGCTGCTCTGGTCTATGGCAAGTCAGGTTATAGCAAGGCAGGAAATCCAAGAGAGAGACAGGAAGGAGAAAGGCAGAAGTGAGAGAGACGCCAGCTGCTGCCCAAGGAGATGCAGCTAACACCATGGAACATGTGGCAAAACATAGATTAATAGAAATGGGTTAATTTAAGATATCAGAGTTAGCTATTAAGAGGCTTGTCTTAGACCATACAGTTTGTAAATAATATTAAGCCTCTGAGTGATTATTTTATAAGCAGCTGTGGGACTGTGGGGTCGGACAGGACTGGAGAAATTTTCCGATTACAGGGAGTTGCAAAGGTGAGTATATGCACATATATTACAATAGCAGTTCCTAAAGGTGACCCACCAGGGTTGGATGATGAAAAAGCAAAAATGTTATTTCATAATAAAAGCAAGAGCCTTTATGCTCATCTCAAGAGCGAACTGTAGAATGCTGTTATGGAGCTGTTGCTTTGAAGGCAATGGAATGTATACATGTATACCCCAGTGTTTTAAATCTTTATACTTTGTCCTGGAATGTATACATGTATACCCCAGTGTTTTAAATCTTTATACTTTGTCCTGGAATGTATACATGTATACCCCAGTGTTTTAAATCTTTATACTTTTGTCCTTAATCAACGAGATAAAGAGATAAATAATATTCTACAACAAGGCTCTTTTCAGGAGAAGGGGGTCTCTAAGATAGTTAAGACTACAAAAGAAAAGAGAATGGAAAATGTTAAGGTCATCTGTTGTTCAACTCCACAGAAACCTCTTTCTAACATTCCATTAACATGCTTAGCATGAATACCATTAATAAAAACATTTCTTAGGTCTCACTTGTGATGGAAGTGAGAGAAAATATCATACAGCTAGATAAAGAAACATCAGCAGTGTTCATGAGTAAGCCTCAAAACACAACATCATCTTGAAGAGTCGCCTAAATTAATTTCATTCAAAATCAACTACATACCAGTGGAAAATATAGACTGAGAACATTATACTCTTCACTGATTTATACATTTAGTTTGTTTTCCAGGTTTTCTGTAGAGAACTAGGTTTAGCACACATCATGATGATAGAGATAGGTAGACCGATGGCAGGATCTGTGAGCCATGGTTCTGTATAATATGTAATGCTTAGAGGTGAATGCAGCTCTGAACCTCCTGACTCGGGTTTGGGTCCTCTGGCGGGAAGAGCAGAAAGCACTCTTAATGGCTGAGCCATCTCTCCAGCCCCACAAATATTATATAAATACAAATATTATATTTTTTCTTTGTGTGTGTGTTCTGTGTATGTGTGTTAGTGGTGTGTGTGTGTGTGTGTGTGTGTGTGTGTGTGTGTGTGTGTATGTGTGTACACCTGTCTATTCATTTGAGTGGAGCTGGAGTTTGGTCTTAAGGGTCCACCTCAATTGCTCTTTACCTTATTTTATGTGTGTTTTTTTTTTTTTAAGATTTATTTACTATGTATACAGAAGAGGGTGCCAGATCTCATTACAGATAGTTGTGAGCCACCATGTGGTTGCTGGGAATTGAACTCAGGACCTCTGGAAGAGCAGTCAGTGCTCTTAACCTCTGAGCCATCCCTCCAGCCCTATTTTATGTCTTTAACCTGGAGCTCACCAATTCAGCTAGCCTGGCTGGCCGATGAGCTCCAGTGAGTCTCCTGTCTCTGCCTTCCCTGGTTTGTGGCTACAGAAACATGCCAGCCCACTTGGCTTTTGTAGGGTGCTGCAGATTCAAACTGTAGGTCCTCATGTTTTACGGTAATCCCTTTGCCAACAGCCTTTTCCCCAGGCCCAAAGATTGTATTTTCTTCTAACTATTTCAGAAATAGTTAACCTTGCAAATTTTTATTTTCTGTTATGGGAATCTTAAAGTTTCAACAGAACAGTAATACAGAGTTATCTTGCTTTATTGTGAATTATCACATATCAAGCACAGTGTAAAATCTAATATTTAATGGCAAAAACACAGAGGTAATAATTTGCAGCTCAGAGGTAGACAGACAGCTAGCATGAGGACCTGTTACCCAAGCATAGGAACTCCCAGAATTCCGTACAAAAGCTTGGAGTGATGGCTCCTGCCATCAATTCCAGTTCTGAGAATGAAGAGGGAGAGGAGAAACTCTGGAATTTGCAAGCTCTAGGTCTATGAGAAACACAATCTCAAAAAGCAAGGTGGGTGGACTCTGAGTAGTGACACCTGAGGTTGACTTCTCACTTCTACAGTCACATGCATAAATGTGCACATGTGCCCACACTTGTGTGTGCCCCCAATCCTGCAATTCATTTTCATATATTGTGGTTATTATAGATGTGACTCTAATATTACTTCTTAATAAGATACAACATTTATGCTGGTGTCACAGCATGTCAGTTCAACTTATCTAAAGGTATAGAGGCACAGAGATATTGGGCATGGTGGTATGTGCCTGAAATCTTAGCACATGGGAGGTGGAGGCAGGTGGATCCGGAGTTCAAGGTCAGCCTGGTGACACAGTGAATTAAGGGCTAGCCTGGGTTAGCTGATCTTATAAACTGGGTCAGCAAACTCTGTGCAAGATCTTTGTAGCTACTGTGGGCCGTGAGCTGTGTGTGCTCTGCAGCAATTTCTTCCTTTTGTCTTTGTAGTAGGATAGCAGGCAGGGACAACAGAAACACTTGCACATGGTTATGTGGCCATAAAACACTAATAAAAATGGGTGGTAGGCCAAATTTGGCCCATGTGCTTTTGCTTGCTGACTCTTGTCCTAAACAATTTTGTGACGTAGGAAACAGGGGTATCGTCACCCATCCTAAAGATGGAGCTTGAACTGGGGCAGTTATACACCAGCGCTGGCCAGGCTCTGCAGATACAGGGGTAGACTAGGCACAGTGTCCTTTAAAGAAACAGTGCAGTGCAGTGGTTGGAGCGCTTTCTAATGATGCGAGCTTGGACAGTCACTGCTCAGCCTCAGGTTTCTCACCCCCCTCTCCAAATGGAGAATACATCAGCACAAGGTTATTATGAGAATCAAAATGGAGAACTCTGCAGAATTTATTAGTGACCAGAACACAGCAAACATTCAACAAGTGTTTCAGTATTATGTCTTGATTGCTCTTGTACTTGGAATTCAAATACCCAGAAGGGTAGAATAAAGATCTCACCTCTGTGTATCTGGGGAGGCTAGAGACTATTTCAAAATCTAGTGAGTAAGGATTAAGAAAGCCAGGTGGCTTCTTCTGTGAGGACAACAAATAGCAATGGGAACAGAATGAGCAAATTCCTGGCACTTGGTTGTCACAGGCTCGCCTACGTTGTGGTGCAGTGCTCTGTATGTGATGGATGGGGATGCAGCAGGTAGAGCTGAGAGAGATGCGTCAGGAAGGGGCTGCAGTGCTGCTCTGAGCAGTATGGACTCTGCTGTCGTCCGTGGGAAGTTTGAAGGTGTTTTGATTGGCTGGAGAAGCATCTTGCCTACAGCCCAGACTGTCTTTGTTTCAGCCTCCCCAGGGCTGGGATTACAGGGGTCTAGGGATGTTAATCCATCTTAATGGCTGGACTTGTCAGTTAGAAGATGGAAGGGAAGCATCTGACAGCCAGATTCAGAATTGAAAAATCGTAATGGCCATGCTGGAGACAATGGTAAGAATAGGAGAATGGGCCCAGACCCACTGAAGACATTTCAGTGAGTCATATGGATAATAATTCAGGATTTCTGTAGGTGCAGATCACGTCCTGGTTAGAGTTCAAACCATGTAGGGTAAAAGGGAAAAGTCCATCATAAAAGGGCCGAACTCAGAGCCAGGCGTGGTGGCTCACACCTGTAATGTCAGCATTTTGGAAACTGAGGCAGGAGGATTGCCACAAAGTCAAAGACAGACTTGGCTACACAGTGAGTTCAGGACCAACTCACAAAAACATAGTGAGGCTTTGTCTCAAAACAATAAAAAGCAAAAAGTGCCAAATTTGATGGTAAAGAGGCCTGGCTTTATTATCTCCTAGATACATGATAGTCAGACAGACAGCCTGAACTAGAAGAAACGTAGTTTTCTTACCTCTAAAATAATCACTACCCTGATTCTTTAGCCATGACCTCAGAATGATAGAATATACACACTCAAATCATAACCACTGCAAATGCTAACAGACTGATCCAGAGGTTCTCATCCTTCCAAATGCTGTGGTCTTTTAATATAGTTCCTCATGCTGTGGTGACTCCCAACCATAAAATTATTTCCATTGCTACCTTATAACTGTAATTTTGCTGTTGTGAATTGTAATATCAGAAATATCTGATATGCAGGATGTCTGATATGTGACCCTGTGAAAAAGTTGTTTGACCCCCAAAGGAGTCGTGACCCACAGGTTGAGAACCACTGAAGTCATCACATGTGTCTGAAGTGGGTGCATCATACTGGCTGAGACAGATTCAAAATTAACAGATAGGATTTGGATGCCGCTATGTGCCTTCTTTAGCTGTTCTTAACATACAGCTGAGTGTGACGGCTAATCTTGGTTGTCACATGGCCACATCTGGAATGAACAGAAACCCAAGCAGCTGGGAACGTCTGTGAGGGATTTTTCTTGGATGGATCACTTGAGATGGGAAGACCCATCCTAAATCTGGGCCACATCTTCTGTGGGAGCCCACATAAACAGGGCGTGGAAGAAGGAGGCTTTCGCTTTTGCCTGCTTGTCCCCACTCTCCCTGGAGAGTTCATCTGTCCTGCTCCTGGGCCTTTGCTGGAACCCCCAGTTCTATCAGTTGCTTCAGGATTTCAACACAGAAATCTGAGAAGTGGCAGCCCTCTGGGAATTCCCTGGCATCCCAGCACTGGACTGGAACTGATGAGACAGCCCATCTTGTGGATTAAACAACCACAGGCTCCATCAGAGACAGCCATTGTTGGGTTACTGGGACCATAGTTGGTAAGTCACTCTAATAAATCCCCTTCTAATGTATATATTCATCCCATCAGTTCTGTGACTTAAAGAACCCTGACTAATACACTAAAGAATTTCAGTAAATCATGCACTCACCTCCATTCCCCTTCTGCTGGACACCTACTATAAGCCAGCTCACACACCAGACAAGTCACACAGCAAGCATCCGAATACCATTAGCTAATTTTGAGTTTATTTCAGCCATTGTGAAGCATTTCAGACACATATAAGCAGGCTGTTCATTGGGCTGATCCATTTCATTTTCGTTAACCTCGATCCTAGCTATTAAGCCATTTTGATGAGTTTGACAACCTTCACCAGCAAATGGTCAGGGGGACCAACAACAGGAGAAGGTGGAACTCAGCTGGAAGGCGAGCTAAGGTCAAAGAGAAGAAGGCACGCTGTTGCCAAGAATGAGGCTTCTTCAGTTTTTAGTGATCACCTCAGATCTAGCACTTACTAGTAGCAACAAATGAATCACCAGCTTGAGTATTTGCATACACAAAAACATGCCCTCTTTCTCACAAAATATGAGATGCATTAAAAAACAATTACATCTGCTGACATTTTCAGTTCAACAAAGGCAAGGCAGATAAAACAATGCTTCCTTCCTTTTTTTTTTTTGAGATTTATTTTTAATTACGTATAGGTGTGTATCAGTGTATACACTTACATGACTGCAGGTGCCTGAAGAGGCCAGCAGAGGGCATCAGATTGCCTGGTGCTGGAGTGATTGGCAGCTGGGAGGCCCCACCTTCAGACACTTTGCTCTCTTGCCTGGAATGTCTCTCCAGCCCCTCCCCTAATTCTGCCATGGCCTACTTGAATTTTAGGAAGAGGCAGAGAAGCACAGGATGCCAGTGGAGGATCTATTTTCAGAAGTGAAGGTCTAAAACTTTCTAATTTAGTTCCAAATGTGGGTCTGAATTTTATTCTTTGGACTTTATTTATCTCATACTTTGGTGTTTTGTGGAAAGTTTCATGGCTGTTTGATGATGATGCAGTATCAGAGCTCATAAGATTTGAAGCAAGGAGTACTTACAAGTCCATATTACTTTCCTGGCAGTCTTAATGTGCCAAGTATAAACCTTTACCTCCACTTTGAATATTTGCCAAGTCACATGAATAAATAATCAGCATGAGGATCTTGGGTAATCTCCCCAGAGGGCTATTGCTGAGGCAGAAATCAACATCATTGTCTTTGATGTGTATTAAGGTCGTAAGTAAAAACCCCATGACGCTCTGACAAATGCTGCCTGGTTTCTCCTGCAGCTTTCCATGCATTTGACACAATCCAAACCCGAGCCAAGTGCGAAGCGCCCCTCCCCCATAGAAAGAATCTCTGATGTTTTCTCAGACTAGAAGTCAACTGGCTTTACAGTTAATTTCTCACGTGAGTTTTCTGATGAAAAATTTACCCCCAACCAGCAAAAGAACTCAGCCTGGCCAGCCCGTCACAGCACCCATATCCTACTCATCTTTGTCTCCTCAACGTGTGGAGAATGCCTGGCCTGAGTGCTTGGCAGCCCATGTCAGGGAAGGGCCTCACCTTCAAAAGCATCTCTTCATGCTGAGGGTTGTCGGAGTCGTAGGGTTCTCTGCGTAGTTTTTCCACGTCTGCAATGAGGTTTCTGTAACCTACAATCTGCAGAAGGCAAGCCTGGAGAGAGATTCCCAGCCTAAAGTACGGAAGAATCGAGTGTAAGGGAAAATGGACCCAGGTGCTGTTGGCATTTGCCCACCTGATGCTTGTATAAATCATAATATCAGGAATATCGGATGTGCAGAGTATCTGATTTGTGACCCTTGTGAAAGGGTCGTTCAAATGGTCAAGACCCACAGGTTGAGAACTGCTGTTTTAGAAAAAAAAAAAAAAAAGCCCTGTTCTTTCAATTCCCTCTCATGGGGCATAGCTTCTGATTCATATGGTACACATTCTGCTGTGAATGCACATGATGTTGCTGAATATATCTATATCTATGCATATATATGCAACAATAATAATTAAAGAAAAGGAAGCCAAGAATTTGAGAGGGATCAGGGGGCAGAGCATGGGAGGGCTGGAAGGGAGGAGAGCAGGGGGGACATGATGTAATTATATTTTAATTAAAAAATTAAAATGAAAGCCAGTTTTTAAATTTTAATAAAGGTTTATTTATTAATTTGTGCGTGTGTGGCTGAGTGAGTTTATGTGCAGCCAGAAGAGGGCATTAGATCCCTTAGAACTGGAATTGTAGGCAGCTGTCAGTTGCCATTTGGGTCCTCAGAACCAAACCCAGATTCTCTGCAGGAGCATTAAGTGCTCTTAACTGTTGAGCTATCTCCCCAGCTCATGAGAAGATTTTAAAACTTTATTTGCTACATAATTAAATCAACCTTAATGTCTGAATGGGGCAAAGGTACAGCTTCCTAGCTCATGAGACTATAGAAAGACGCTGTAGAGACCAGGAGGAATGGAGTTTTTTTGACTGAGCTCCTGGATAGAGCAAGAACAGCGCCTAGTATACTCTGAAATTCCCTTCAGCTCTGCCTCATCTTTATTATTAACAGTCTTTCTCAGTAGTGACTCTGAAGTCCTCCTGCACACAGATCTACAAGACAGTTTGATTGTTACCAACCTCAAGCTGTCTCTAAATATACCTGCATTTGGAATTTATTCTCCTTAATGCCTTTAAGGTCCCAATTTTACTGAAAATTTGTTGCACCCAGTGGAAAATATAAAGCTAATTTTAAATGTCACGAACATTGCCAAGCGCATTTTAATACTTCCAAAATGAGAGGAATAAATTATAAAGTTCTAAAGTATTCATATAAAAATCTCTTCCTCCCACACATGCCTGTCTTCTTGACAAGCAGGTAGGAACTTTCTCCAAGATTATCAGCCCAGCATGATGGATGGAATATTCATGAGGGAACTGAAGGAATATTCTAGGTGGAGCAGAATCAGCATAAGCCATTTATGATTTGAACATGTGCAATTAATGTAAAGCACAGAAATTAAGTAACGTCCTGTTGACGAACGACCTTTCTTGATCTCACATTTTGATATCAGCTTGTACACCCCTTTTTTCCATTCATGATCAGAGGAACACAAGCTTACAAACCAGAAGCCTAAAGTCACTGCTATTTACAAACACGAAGCACCTCCATTTTACTTATTATTCATCCAAAAGTCAAGACACTGCAGATAATTATTTTAAAGAGAGAGAGGGGAGGGGGAGAGAGACAGAGAGAGAGAGAGAGAGAGAGAGAGAGAGAGAGACAGACAGACAGATAGACAGACAGACACAGCTATATAAATCTGTATTTCTCACATGCAAGTCCAATTCTTACTGTGGGTTGATGTCGGGGTTAATTTTTTTCAGTTCCATGATGTCGTCAATCGTCTTTTCGATGGCATCGGGGTGGACACTCACTGATGTCTGCAACAGCTGGAGAACACCTTTCAGTCAGCTTCTCTCGTTAGCATCAGGGCTTGACTAATACCTCCGGGGATGGAGGCCTCAAGAACTGCTCTTCTGAATGGAAGTAGGCGCTAAAACCAGACTGATAGAGTGCTGCGTCCGGGGTCTCCACAGCTGGGGTAGAGCCATTCTCCTAGTCAGGTGTTTCACTAAAGCAGGCACGGAGAAGCTTTGCGCCTTGCCTTATTCTTCGCCTTATCATTTGTTTTAAGCTATTTATAAAACACTGGTGTAGTTTCTTTTTTTTCCTGATAGAATGAGGCCCTGGGGACATGGTCTAGAAGTTGCCAAAGTTAAAGAGGATGAGATAAAATTACCAAAAATCTTACAAAGTAAAGCGTATTTTTCTCTTATGTAGATAGTCAATTGAATACTACTTTTAAAAGTTTTTTTTTTTTTTTTCCCTATAGGTATGGGTGTTCTGCCTGTGTGCATGTCTGTGCACCATGTGCGTGTAGTGCACTTGGAGGTCAGAAGAGGGCATCAGAGCCCCAACCCCAGACTGGAGATAATGATGGTTGTGAGCCCAGGTGGGTGCTGGGAATCCAACTTAGGTTCTCTGAAGAGCTTCTAATCACTGAGGCCTCTCTCCAGCCCCGAATACTATTTTTATAGCTGATAGAGTATCTTCCCTTATTTCATTGGAAAATCTCAAGTATAAAGTTAAGTGGTTTGATTACTGTGGAAATACTAGGTAGCCAATGCTGTTATTACATTTTTTTTTTCCTTTTGATTTTTTGAGACAGGGTTTCTCTGTGTAGCCCAGACTGTCCTGGAACTCTGTAGACCAGACTGGCCTTGAACTCAGAGATCTGCCTGCGTCTCCCTCCTAAGTACTGGGATTAAAGCTGTGCACCACCACCGCCTGGCTATTATATTCTTATTTTATGATTTAAGTGGTGGAACGAAATAAGTTAATTCAACACTAGACTAAACTTTGCAAGTCTGCCTAGAAACTGTCTTATATGTAAAAATGTACATTAGCAATGAGCTAACCACTTTCTGTTTACATTAGTTTTTTGTCAGTGATGCAGTTTGGTTCTTGCAATTTTTTTTTTGGTTCTTGCAATTTTAATTTTAGTTTTTAATTGTCTTAAAAAGTATTTTATTACATTGTGTATATATCTGTGTGGGGCACACACACTGCACAGGGTGAGTGGAAGTCAGAGGACAACCTGAGGAGTCAGTTCCTCCACGTGGGATCAAACCCAGGCTTGGTGGCCGCCATCTTTACTAGCTGAGCTGTCTCACTGTTCCACAATTGTTATGTTTTATGATCGAAGTAAGCCCCTCAGTGACAAGTGAAAAAAAGGAAACAATTTATTTACCTTGCTTTTCGAGTCCCTCAGTGACGTTTCTGTTAAAGCAATTCACACAACACACGAATTTCATTAGATACAATGAGCTATGAATGTTTGAATATTACTTACTTAAATATTATATTGCATTATCAATCTCACCAACTGTGAGTTCTGCCCTCCCTCCCACTCCTTGCTCACCGATTTTCATGGTTCTAGAAGCTCCAGGCTTGGTGCTGTAGCAAATCCTTTGCAGTTCACACCTTCCTGTGAGCTTTCGCATAACAAACTTCATGCAGCGCCACAAAAATTTACAGTAAAAATACAGGCACACCTGGATCAACATCCTGTGGGGAACAAAAGACAGCGCCCTTCCGATAGAAAGCTGGCAGAGAAGAGAAGGCAGCCACCACCAGCAAGAAAAGAAGCCGGGAAGGGAACCAACTGTTAGATCTCAGCATCCACAGGTGTTCATCACTCCACTCCTGAGAGGGACAGTTACCATGGTTACACAACTCCAGCAAGTGGAGGGGAAAATCCCGGGGTTCTGTTTCTCCTACCTTTATCTAAATATTTTGGAAACCAATCAGTGTTAATATGGCCTCTGCCTGAGACACAGAGTAGGGGTGCCTCCTCTTGCCTAGATGAATGGCTAGTCACCCTCCACTTGCCCACCTCCCATTCCCACCCTGCCTCCATTAAGCCCTTAATGCCCTCCACTCATGTCCCACTGCCAGGATTTTCTCCTTTCCTTTCTCACACCCTTTCCTGTCTCCCTATACGTTCTTCCCCTGGCCTCTGCTCTTCTCTGTTGGTTGTGTGGCTACTGCCTTCCTTGCTGACCAATCCCAGCATGCCTTGCTTCTGCCCGAAGGCTTCCTCATCAATTTGCAGAGGAGGCATTTTTGACCTTTCTCTCTCCAAGAGGACAATGTTCTGTGATTTAAATTTTCCAGAAACTTTATGGGAGTCTTTTCTGGACACCGACAGAGCAACACATTCTTTACCATATATCCCAACTCACTCCAAGCATGCATGTATTAACATGTAACTGAACTTGTGACTTGGGTTTTTATGTAGATTTTTGATTTAGAAATGGAAGTGCCCGCTACTTTCTGCTCTTGTTCAGATCTCACAGTGACTCGTGCTTTAGACACAATGACAACCTGCCACCCAGAATGTTCTGCTCAGCCCCTCTTCACATTGTGTTCCTAGGAGACGATTATTCTATTACTTCCCATTGGTGTCATTTCTAAGTTTTTTGTTTTTTGTTTTCTCAAATGTTCTCTGATTCTCTCTTGTTCCAAAATAAGGTGTTTAGGGCTATTTGGCTCAATTACAGTGGTTAGCATCCTTAACAATGGATTGGACTCATTTAGTTGGCTGATTAGTCAACTAATTCCTTGGTTACATTCATGTGTTTGAATTGGTCTGGTCCTAATATTGTCAACAGCTTTTGTTAAAGGTAGTTTAATGTGTACAAAGGCACAGGGTTTCGATTTTATAAACACAAAGGAAATGGTGACAGGAAAGAAGAGCACAGCATCCAAACTACTCCACAAGGAAGACAATGGTATGCTCCACAGGCAAGAAAATCACACCCTAGGAGAGCTAATAGCATGAAAATCTTCATGATATTTACTCAATAGAAAAAAACTGCACACAGATACACAAACCATGACCTAAGTCTTCTTTCAGAAGTAAAACAGTCTTAATAGTGATTCATAAACAACAGGAGGGGCTGGCAGTCTACATGATGAAAATGTTAATAATGGTATTGCTAATTAATGGAGTCAACAGCAATGTTTTCTTCTTCATTTACTTAACACATTTTCTTTTTCCTAAATATATTTATTATTATTATTATTATTATTATTATTATTATTGTTGTTGTTGTTGTTTTTTGAGACAGGGTTTCCCTGTGTAGCTTTGCGCCTTTCCAGGAACTCACTCTGTAGCCCAGGTTGGCCTCAAACTCACAGAGATCTGCCTGCCCCTGCCTCCCGAGTGCTGGGATTACAGGTGTGCACCACCACCGCCTGGCTTCTAAATATTATCTTAAGAAACATGGAAAGGACGAAAGCCCTAACATGTACAAAGTGATACCCAGACGTCATTATAGGATACGCTTTTTCTGTGTGCAGCCAGTTACTATGGAAGTGAATGGCTGCTGTACTTTCTATGTTAATTAAATCTGACATTTAAGTGTTCAAGTCAAATACATTCTAAGCTCTGGTAGGATTTGGGTTAACAGATTTCAAAAAGAAAAGTTATCCTAAAGAATAAAGTTGGTGGAACATTTTAATTAGGCATGTGAGAAGATTATGAAACCCCAGTGTGTTCATTTGGAAAATGAATGTTATTTCTGACTCTTGGATGACTATTCAAGAAAAAAAGATGGAGTTGTATCTTTGTTGACTGGTCTCCAGCCAAATGGTAATGACAGTAATCTTGGGAAGTATAGTCCTGTTACACAGTAAGGCAGGAAAGCTGTCATATCTGTTCTGTGTCCAGTTTTCAAGGGCAAATAGCCTCAGAAAATGGATCAATGTCCAAACGAAGCACCCTTTCGAGTCTGGGCATCGGGACTTGACCACAGGATCTTTGGGTCCTTGTAGAATTTAATCTCCGAGAGTTAAAAGGCTCTGAGAATTGCTTGTGAAGTGCTATGGTTTAGAACTTGAACATATGCCAAAGGCCCATGTGCTCAAGCCTTGGTCTTTAGGAAGGTACTACTGGGACAGAGCAGGTCACTGGGGACCTGTCTGTGAGGGGACTGTGGGACCCTGCCCCTCTGCTGCTTCCCTCCTCTTCCTCTTTTGTGTGGTCATGAGGTGAGCAGTGTTGCTCCTTGAGTACTTCCAACCTGAAGTACAGCTTCACCACAGGCCTAGAGTGACAGGACACAGTAGTAACTTCAAAATTATGAGTCAAGGAAATCTCATTTGAGGTTGCTCTCAGGTATTGATTATAGCAAGAGACACTTATTAACACATAAAGCTCCTTCATGGCCACTCTACCCAGGGTAAAGGAACTAGCCACTTTACAGCTTGAATTAAGCTCCAGAACATCTCCCCTGTGATTGAGGCATCAGGCCTACATAGAGGTGTGGCTTGAGCCTTAGAAGTGTCCTCTGTGTCAGGAAGTGTCTACCTGTACGGTGACTTACAGCCCGGGTATCATTTCTTCCCCAGGTCTTGTATTGCAGAAGAAACACCCATGTGGCTTTCATACGCAGATAATTTTACAGAAGAGGATAAAAAAGACATCATATTCCGTTTCTCTCTCTCTCTCTCTTCTTTCATACCAACAAGGATATTTACACTGTCAAAAAAGTAATGAAATGCAGTCTAAATGTCATGGTGGGGCTTAGGACAGAAGCATTACTCTGAAGGTGTGAGGAAGTCTGTGACAGCCCATAGTCACATAAACCATACCACAAAACACCAATGACAGACTCCCAAATGAACTGGCACTCACATACTACCTACTCTTTTGTAAGCTTTATGCTTGCAGTCTTTGTAACACTATTTGTTATCCAAGGTAAATTTAAATTTCCCCTTATTTTTCTACTCGTTTTATTTTATTTTTTGAAAGAAGGGACATTTATTTTAAAGACTTATTTACGTGTATGAGTGTTGTGTGAGCATGTATGTATGTGTGCCACATGTGTGCCTGGTATCTGTGAGTTCAGAAGAGGAGCTGGATTCCTTGGAACTGGAGTTAGGAATATTTGTGAGCCACCATGTGGATGCTGGGAGCCAGACCCATGTCCTCTGAAAGAGTTACAAGTGTTTGTAACTGCTAAGCCATCTTTCCAGTCCTTCCCTTATTTTCCTAATGAGCCAACACAACATACAGACATTTCATTTAAAGAACAGCTTGTCATGCTAAGTACTATCTTTAAAAAACAAAACAAAACAAAACGAAACACCAGTTCAATCCACATTTTGATAAACACAATCTACTTTGTGTTTAGTGTGTAGGCCTGGTCTAGGAAAGGCATACTTGGAGGGAGAAGCTCCGAGTTCCTCCCTACTTTGGCAGTCCTATTTTGAGGACAGAAACTATATCCAACTGTCTACCAGTCAGAAGGACCAGATCGGCAAAGACTCCCACATGCATGGCTTCAAGTCCCAAAGCTATGCTGGGGTGGTCAAGAGCAAAACAAATTTTAAAACGGTGGCATGTTTTATGGGATTCTTAACTGTTTGGACATATTACTCCAAGAAGGAAGAAATTAAGAAATAGATGAGTGAATATGTTTTTCCTTTTTGATTGAGGAAGGAAAGAAAGGGAGAGAGGGAAGGGGCGAGGGAGGAAGGGTCTGTCTAGTTCTCAGGGTGGAGGAACTCCCAGATTCACTCTTTGCCAGTTCCCATAGTGTTTTGTGACCTTAGGTTTGAGAGGAGGCATTGCAAACACACTCACTCATCCTGTTCTTCCATCTCTAGCCCCTTCCACCAATGACCCATGCTCAGGGGGACTTCTCCCAGCCTGAATCAGCAAATGGTAAAAGCTTAGTTTTGAGGACATTTTCTTTTCTCCATTCACTACTGATAAGTCTGTTAGATTTGGTGGAAATTCTCAGGACTGGAAGGCGAAGCCTCTGGCAATCACCCATGAACAGGCAGCAGGGATTTGCACTTGCTTCTGATTTTTAATCTTGTCTTTATGATAATGGTCCAGAATATGGAGTGGCAGCCTCTGAGCAGGGATGCCTTGCTGAAGCACAGGGAACTCTGACTCAATAGTAAGAGCTACTATACGTCTCCCGTTTCCAACATTTTCTGCTGTTTATTAATACACTGTATAGTGGGGGTTATGGTTTAGTTCACAGCAATGCTCTTCCAAAAAACAGTTATGACTATGTTTAGTATGGAAATTCACTCTCTAGCCTGAATCAGAATAGCTATCTGGTGTAAATTATTGAAAATGAATCATATCCTTGTCACCAAATAAAAGTGAACTCCTGTCTAGGCTGCTTCCTTAGAGGGACACTGTCAGCAGGGATGGGGCCTCAGAAAAAGGGGATTCAACTAGAGCCAGGTGGTACCTCACTCCGAGGGTGAGGGGTGGGTCCCTGTGTTGCATACTACTCCATCATCTTAAATTTGGGGGTCTGACATCTTCATTTGAAATAATAGCTCCATTGAATATGCTAATGAAAGGCAATTCTTGCTTGAAAAAATCCTGTAATAAACAAGAAGTAGACTGTTGGTGAGAAAAAGAGATACCCAAGGATATCAGTGCTTGGCTCAAATCATAGTTTCCCCAGATGAAATATTTCTATGGAAATGAGCATTTAGCCCAGCAAGCCACTCAACGTTCCCAGCATCACATACACACTCTAAAACGACTGAAGAAGTCTGTGGTTGGTCTCTTGAAATTCTTAAGTAGAGGTACCAGCAACTGGTGTGGAATTCAGGTGACAAAAGGTGTCTGACCTAGCGAAGGGGACCCTTTCCTATGTAAGCTTTCAAAAGGGAAGAGAGACTCAGACGATTTGATATGTGAACTGGAATGTGAAATCACACGTGGAAAATGTTCCCCTCCAATAGAGCAGGGGAGAGTCCCCGGCCCTGTCATCAGGTGGAGTGGGACCCGCCATCTTTCCTAACATTCGTCGACTGAAGAGAGTGTCCTGACTTCCGAAAAGTAAAAATTAAAGGGGCTGGTGGGCAACTATCTTCCATGGTTTGATGCTTTCGCTAATTCTGTTGCCATGGTGATGGGCATCATGTTGAAGTTCGGAGAAATTTTGTTTGTGGGTTTAGAGAATAAGCAGTGATCATGGTCAGTGAGATAATTAATTAATTAATGGCTCATCCTCTTCCATTCAAGGAGAAGGGGATAGAGGTTTAATTCAGTTTATTAATGGCATCATTACCCAAATTAAAAATCTGAAGCTTAAAAGCCTTCCTTTTACAAGATTCACTTTTTTTTGAAAGTCACAATCTTTTTGTTCATGTATGAGGGAAAGCAGCAAACACTACATATTGACATTCAGAACATACTTCAATGTCATCTCAACTCTAAACTTTTATTGGTAAATTAAAGTATTTTTTTTTAACTAGGGTTGGGAGAGGTGACTCAGTTAGTAAGTACTTTCTTCACAAGTGTGAGGACCAGAGTTCAAGCCTGAGCACCCACATAAAGAGCCTGGTGTGGCACTGGGCTCCTGAAATGCTGGTGATGAAGAGGCAGAAACAGGATGATCTCTCAGACCCACTCTGCAGCTGCTCTAGCCAAATCAGTGAGCTCTAGGTTAACCAGAGACTCTGGCTCAAAAATAAGGTGGAGATGACTGAGGAAAATATCCAATATTGACCTTTGGCCTCCACATACATGTATCACACATGTTCACACAAACACATCTACACAAAAGTATCTCTCAAATCATCAAAATTAAATAAACAAATACAGTGCAGTCACCTGTGGTAGTGTGAATGTAATTGGCCTCCCTAAGCTCATAGGAAGTGGCACTATTGGGAGGTATGGCCTCGTTGAAGGAAGTGTGTCATTGTGGGGCAGGCTTTGAGGTCTCTTTTGTGCTTAAGTTTTCGAACAGTGTCACAGTCCATTTCCTGTTGCTTTCTGATCAAGATGTAGCCAGCATCATGTCTGCCTAAATGCTGCCATGATGATAATGGATTGAACCTCTGAAACTGTGAGCTGACACTTCAATTAAATGCTTTCCTTGTAAGAGTTGCCGTAGTCAAGGTGTCTCTTCACAGCAACAAAAACCCTCACTAAGACAGAAGTTGGTACCAGGAGTTAGGTATTGCTGTGATAGGCTGGACCATGTTTCTGTTTGGAGTAATGTGGACTTTGGTACTTTGGGTTCCAAGAGCAGTAGAATGTTTTAAGCACTACTTAATGGGCCATACTAGTAGGAGCATGGAAGAGAGTGGTGCTGATGTGATTTGTTGAGTTGGGGAGGGTCTACCTCAAGAGGTTTCAGAGAAGAATTTTAATATGTTGCTTAGAGATTGTTCTTTTGATATTTTGGTGAAGAATGTGGCTGCCTTTTGCCCTTGTCTGAAAAGTCTGCCTGAGGATAAAGTGAAGAGTTTTGGATTAATTCTGTTGACAGAGGAAATCTCAAAACAGCCTAGTATAGACTGTCGTGTGGCTGTTAGTGTTAACTCTGATGAAGGTGTATAATGAAAAAAAGCAGACTAAGCAAATAAAAATACAAAATGCATAGATTAAGGAAAGGGGCAGGTAGTGGAAGAGAGCTAAATCCTGTATTTCAGTTGTTCAAGGAGATAAACAGATTAAGAAATGGAATAAAGGGAGTGGTGACCTCAGGGTAAGATCTCACCCAGCTAAATTTCCAACTTGTGAAAAGGAACTAAAGAAAAGCTTAGAGCTGGGTGTGGTGGTGCACACCTTTAATCCCAGCACTCTGATGGTTGAGGCTTTCAATCTGAGTTTGAGGCCAGCCTGGTCTACAGAGCAAGTTCAAGGACAGCCAAGCTTAGGTAGCAAAGGTAACAATCAAAAACAGAAAGCTGGTGAAGATGTAGTTGAATGAGGGAGGCCATGTTCTAGCCCCAGCAAGCAGCAGAACTTGGCAGCTTTGGCCATGTGGTTCTGGCTTTAGAGTTAAGGACAGAAGAAATGGGTTATGGAATTTGTTCACTTCCTGTTGCCTTCTGATCAAGATGTAGCTAGCATTGTGTCTGCCTGCATGCCACCATGCTCCCTGCCATGATAATGGACTGAACCTCTGAACTATAAGCCAGCCCCAGTTAAATGTTTTCCTTGTAAGAGTTGTTGTGGTCATGGTGTCTCTTCACAGCAATAGAAACCCTAACTAAGACATCATCTAAAGGTAACACTGGTTCTTTATCATTTATTATAGGCCTCAAAATGTTCTTATAGGAGGTAAGAAATGGCCTCTTATTATTAATTTGATGTATCAGATAATTAAAATTTTTAGACTAGGTCAGAGGATCATATTATTATTGTGAATAACTCAATTTCTGTTGAATTAAAGACATTGAGGGCTTGGAGGACAAAGACTGAGTTCAGGGGAAGCAAACATTGCCCTCAGCAGTGGACTTATTCCCTCATGGAACTGAAACAAACTCCCAATGGCATACAGAGGAATGAAGAGTGAGGATCGTGGCAGAGGAGGAAGAGAGTCATGGAATGTTCTCGTCCCTAATGTATTCACAGTCTAGTAAGGACAAGGACAAGCAGAACAAAATATGGGGGCTGGCAAGATGGCTCGGTGGGTAAGGGCAGTGAAGCCTGGTGACCCGAATTTGCTTCCTGGAACACACATAAAGTGGGATGAAAGAACCAACTCCTCAGAGCTGTCCTTTGACCACCATATATGCACTGACACACACATACATGTGTGCACACACACAGCGACAATAATAATAAATAAAGAATTAAAAAACCAAAATACTGAAAAACAGTACAACAATTCTAGAGGAGGATATATAGTTCTATCCTCTGAGATGGAAAAGAAAAGCTAGTCTTGAAAAGCAAGTCTTCTTTTAAAGATTGATTTTATTTTTAATTGTGTGTGTGTGTGTGTGTGTGTGTGTGTGTGTGTGTGTGTGCATATGAATGCAGGTGCCTGCAGAGACCAGAAGAGGGGGCAGGATCACTTGAAATGAAGTTACTGGTGGTTGTGAATTGACAGATGTGGGTCCTGGGAACTGAACTATCCTGGGTCCTCTGCAAGAGCAGATGTGTTCTTAAACATGGACATCTCTTAGGCAATAGGAAAGAAAACCTTGATTGTCCCACAGGAGATAAGAAATGGCTGGGAGGTCCGTGTGTTTTCCTTCAGAGGAAGAAGGAAAATTCCAATTGATGAATAAAGAGAACCCAGAGCGGCTTTTATGCAGTGCCCCTGGCTTACATTGATCCTGCCTCTATAGAGAGGGCTTAACAGTCACATAGCTAAAGAGTAAGACCCTGAAAAGCTGGTGGAAAACAGCATACAGAACTGGCAACATCACACTCTGGAGGCATCACCCGGAGGAATTTACCTGGAAAAATATTCAAGCTAATAGATTTTACAAGAGTGTGTAAACGGCTGATCATTTGAGTTCATGGAAAAAAATGTGTGCACATAGTATACGTACATTAGTCAGTTATATGTGTGCATATGTACACTTATGGTCTGCATGTATGCTTTGTATACACATATAAACATGTTTGTGCATATATCTATGAATGTACGTATCCTGAAAAGGGGAAAATTAAAACAATAAACTAAAGAACCCAACTGATGTGAGAGGAATCGGGTGCATGGGCCATTCATTCGCTTTTCTGGTTTTATTTATTTATTTATTTGTTTATTTTTATTAATTTTTTTTTGGCTTAACTTCTCCATCTAATAAACTTCATCAATGCTTCAAGTGACACTAAAGAAATTCAGGCACAACCACACATTTCTGTGCTGTTGCCCCCTAAAAACAGAAGAAATCAGTTGGTACTGAGTAGAACATTTGCCTGGATAGTCTAGAAATCTGACTTCAAATCTATTTGCAATTTGCCAGTATGAGCTGTGTGTCTTCAGAGGAGTTACTTTGCCTCACTGAGTCTCTGCTTTCACGTTTGTGTCAAGGGAAAGATTGGACTGGGTTTTCTAAAATAAAGTGTGTGTGTGGGGGGGAGAGGCAACAAGTTCTAGCAGAGAAAAGGATTCTCTTCAGAACCTGCTTTGAATTGGAGTAAAATGTTACCATGCATGTTGGGTGGTGGTGGCGCATGCCTTTCATCCCAGCACTTGGGAGGCAGAGCCAGGCGGATCTCTGTGAGTTTGAGGCCAGCCTGGTCTACAGAGCGAGATCTAGGACAGGCTCTAAAGCTACACGGAGAAACCGTGTCTTGAAAAGCAAGACAAAACAAAATGTTACCATGCTTCTGGGCTATTGGATGCTCCACTTGCAAATGTGTCCACAGATTGTCTCTACATCCCTTTATTATCCTCTGCTCACTCTAAACAGAGTCCACATCTCCTGAAGTGGACCGCTGGCACTGCGGTGCTCCTTCATACTTCACTTTGCTCACAGTGGCTTTTCCATCTCGTACACCTACTGTCCTTATTCTAAACTGCTGCTGTCCTAGGGTCTGGAGATGGCATTCTGTGACCAAGCACATGCTTAGAATGTGAAGGCCCAGACTTTGACTCCCAGCTGCAAACCATGATGTTCTAACCTCCCTTGTCAGTAGTAACTTAATGAAGACTTCTGTGACCATCCCTTTACAGAAAGCCTGCAACCTGCTGCAGGCCACACCCTTCTTTATGTCTTAGCTTGGCATTGCCTGTTGCTTGGGTGAAACAGCTGCTTGGGTGCAGAGACCATCTCTCATCCATTCACCTCACCCACAAAGACTCACAGTGGCACACGAGAAGGGGGCACATAATGCAGAAGCTATCAGAAATAGGTCTGGGTTCAAATATCTGTGCCTTTGAACAAGCCACCCACCTAACTAAACTCCCTGGTCTGCCTCTATTAGATGGCCCGTTAAGTCCTTTCTCACAGTTGCTCTGAGAAGAAAATCTCTGTAATATGGGTACCAGCACAGCAAACTCTGACTGAAAGGATCAGTGGACTAACCTGTTAACCAAGTGTGAATGACTTACAAAGTCCCAAACAGTTACATTTGTGAGTGATGAGACTTTATTTAGCCAATCAGAACGGTAAAATACTTTGCCCAATTACTTCAAACCCTGGAGGGAGGGACGGGTCTGCTGAGTTACTCAGTTTCTTTCATGGAGCTTGGCCAATTCTTGTCTTTCCTTTTTTGTACCGTAAGGACAAACATACAAAGGAAGGTTCACAATGGACAAGTGAGACACTGAGGCTGGGAAGAGTCAGTGGCAATTATTTATGAACGGCGACTTTAAAATTCCCTTTATCAGAATTTTCCAAAATAATATTCTGATGACTTTTTTTTTTTTTTAAAAATCTAATCTCAAAATAACAAAATTCTAATGAGGGAAAAGATCTTCAGTATGAGTCTGGAGCCCCTTATTACTGGATCTATCAATTGAATTAAAATAAATAAAGTATATTATAAAAACTAAACCCTAAGCCTTAGTTTCACTTGGAGTATAAAACACACTGACCTCTTTTTGAGATCTCAGAGGCACATTTTCTCATTCACTGTATCCTTTGCTTTCTTCTTACACAGCTGTGGCTAAATGTCTGATTGAGTGACCATGGAGAGTTACTTAGTCAATATTCCACAACTGCATCCAATTACAACATATCCTCTAGCTGGGTGTACTCACTCTGTAGCAATTATTTGCTATCCCTAGTGTATTTAAAAAAACACACTTAAGACATTGTCTCTATTCAGTTATGCTCTGAATAGCTCCACCAGTACTGTACTTGAGGGCAGCAGCAGGAGAAGAGGCAGCTAGGGCTGCGTTTTGGCTGCCCGGTGCAGAACTCAGGCTCAAACTGATCTCCACGGTAAAGTGTTAAGGGGTGGGGCCAGGGATGCCTTTCAGAAGTGACTAGGCCATGGATGTGACAGCCTCATGGATGAGTCCACTTATGGGTTAGTGGATCAATCCATTTATGATCTTGGAGTGGGGCTGTTATGTAATCTGGTTTGGACATCTTATCAGGTGCCCCCTCACCACGTAGGCCTTTGTGAAGTCTTGGGATTGTTCAGGGTCTCTGGCAGCAAGAAGGTCCTTTCCAGATGCACTCTCTCAAACTTGGACCTTCCAGAATCATAAGCTTTCTTATCAATTGCCTGGATCAAGGCAGTTAGGAAAAAAAAAAAGGACAAGACTGATGTCACATACGTTAAATGTGAGTTAAAATTCATCCTTTCTTACGAACTGGATTCCTCAAAGTTCATTTAGTTTCTCCTGGTCTAGGCGTGGAGCATTCATTCCAGAACATTTCAGAAGTTGACAGATGAATCTCTCTGTGGCCTTTTAAATAATGCTGAAATTCTCCTCAGTCAGCTCCTCATTCGACATAATGTGGAATCAGGAATCAATACCTGATTCATTCAGGCTGTATTTATGTGACCTTCTTTTTGGTTGAAATGAAAAGATTTCCAAAGTTGCCCAACAGCTATAAGAATGGTCTGTTTGGGTAATAAATAGTAATATAACCTAATAGTTTGTAAATCTCTTCATCTCTACCTGTTCATATTCCATATATGTTAATATGAAATGAACTGAAACAATATAACAGTTAAAAGTATTAAAAACAAAATCTAAAGCAAAAAATCAATAATCAACTAAGAATGGGCAATGAATCTCCTTTTGCTATTTCAAAATAATCAATGGAAACTCTGTGTGTGTGTGTGTGTGTGTGTGTGTGTGTGTGTGTGTGTGTGTGCTTTGTGCATGTGTATGTTTGGGCTCAAGTTTTTCTGAAACACATTGAGAAACTGTAGGAAAAGTTCATCAGTACAGGCTTGACACAAACCTCACTATCACATCACAAAACCCCTGTGATGGAGGAAGCTCCTGAGTGTTAAGCTTAGTATCACATGGAAGCTTCCTGCTAGCATGAGTCTACAGCTAAAGGATCCACATTTGTGTCCAGCAGATAGTCATAAATACCAATTTTTCTAGTATGTATAAATAGGTGGGTTAGTAACCATAGCAATCAAAAACATATCAGGTCAAATAAATGCCTTAGTGATATTTCAAATACTATTTTTTCACATAGCTGAGATAGACAGGTTAGTGAATATTTTGTTCAACCACAAACTCTGACATCTGGAAATGGCTTAATTGTGGTCTCTGGATAGTTTGCATAATCACCCACAGTCACTACTGACCATACCAAAGCACAGTGAATCCCTCACTCCCCTACCTAGGCCTCCAGAAACAATGATGGAAACAAAACCTGAGGGGAGAAGAGAGCCTTAGACTGCCTCCAACAGAGTCAAATAACTTCTTCAAAGAAGCAAGTCCACCTACACCTTGCTTAGAGGGTGACCAGAGCAGGACAGGAATGTGTCACAGACAGAGGTCACTATCTCGAGGGAAAGATGATCATGTTGGAAAACGTGTTGACTCTTCCAACACTCATACTAACTTTATTTTGTCATATTTTAGTATGGTTCAATGTATTTCATTAGTAGAAAAACCGATGGCAATTAGTAATCTTGAAGCTAGTCACGAGGTCCAGCCAATGGTTTCTGAACAGCAGGACTGTCCAGGGAACCTGTCACAGATACCCTGCAGGTCAGTGTGGGGCTGTCACTAGACATTGCAGAGACACCGGGCAGCAGGAACAAGCCAAAAGCAACTGTGAGCAGCAGGGAGAAGCCCTGGTGTGCACTGGTGTGTCAGCCAAGCTCCACATTTTAGAGATTTAAAATCCTTTATCTCAGAACAATGATTTTACACAAACAACATTAATCGATCCCTTAACAGCTGATTCATTGTTCCCAACTTGCAGGCGGCTGCATATCACTCTTAGGGTTACAAGTCTCCAAGGTTGTGAAGAGCATTCATGTACTTAGGCCCAGGCTCTCCTGTCATCTCCAAGTGCTCTCTCAACACCAAAGTGTGGACAGGGTAAGAGAGGAGCCTCACGCACAGGTTACCCTAATTCAAAACGCAAATCCAATGACCCTGTCTCGGGACCACAACTGAGGAGCAGGGGGAACAGCTGTCTAACTAGCAAGGGCTCGCCCAGGGAGCCTCGGTCACTTACCTCAGGAAGTGCTTCATTGTGCTGCTGTGGACTCTCCAGATGTGATGTCAACTGTCTTCAAGCAACTGCTTCCAAATTTTCTTTTTCCAAAGTAAATGTGGGCTACAGGGGGAAAATTAGAGTTACCAGGATTTCCAAAACAAACCTAGTTTGCTGGAGTAAGACAATGTGCTCCATGCCCAGAACACCATTCCTAGAGCCACCCACAAAGGGAATTCAAGGGCTGGAGATGAAGGCGGCAGCCTTTCACCTTACAAGTGGACAGTTAACTTTCCATTTTAAGTCACTTGCTGGAGATGGTCTTACGAGCTTCAATTATAAGCCATTTCTCTGTTCTCTGACATTTTGAGGAAGAATACATATAAGAAAAATAAAATAAAGAACCATAAAAATTACTATCATGGTTTCTGGATATCCCATGGCCTCCAGCCTGGCAGTCTCAGCCTTCCAAAAGCACAATTCAGAAAGAACTGGAGGGAATTGATATTGCTAAGCTCAGAATCAGTGCAACTAGTATGTGCTAAAAGAAGATTTTAAATAGTTTAAGACTCAGGAACTCCAAACAAATAAATGATGTGCCAATGCCAAGTTCAAGTCCCCTCCCTACCACAATGAATAGAGTAGTAAGAGTTCATATTACACAGCTCTGCTCTTTGCAGTTCAAGCTTCTCTAAGCTCAGGGAGTGGATACCACAGAGGAGGAAGTGGAAAGAATGTAAGAGCAGAAGACAGGGTGAAGGACTGTAAAAGGCCATCTTCTGGACATGATGAGGCCATTACAGTCACGGACAGACAGCAGGTGTGGTTATGTGCACTTGGCCTGTGCAGGACCGGTCCTGTCAACAGTCAGTTATGAGCGGGGAATCCACACCCCACAACACTGAACTATTGTGCTACTGATGGATTCTGGATGAGGAGAAGTCATTGTCTTCGGTTGTGTATCCATTGATGAGGCCACCAAGTCCCAATAGACAGCCTGGTTAAAGTCAGTGGGTAACGGAATAAGATAGGAAGCCATGAATGTGAGAAAGGGATTCGGAGGGAGGAAATGGGCTGACAGGGAGGAAGAAGAGAGTGAGTGTGAAAGTATTAGAATGTACTATAGGCACGTGTAAAATTGCCAAACAACCAACTTAATTTTTGAAAAAGTCTCAAAAATGTTTGCTTTCACAAAGCCTACGACATCTAGCACATCCTCTGTGGTGGTTTGAAAGAAAATGGCCTCCAAAGGGAGTGACACTATTAGGAGGTGTGGCCTTGTGGGAGTAGGTGTGATCATGTTAGAGGAAGTGTGTCACTGTGAAGGTGGGCTTTGAGGTTTCATATATGCTGGAGCCATGCCCAATGAGTCAGTTCACTTCCTGTTACCTTTGGATCAAGATGTAAGGATTCTCACTCCAGCACCATGTCTGCCTGAATGCTGCCATGCTTCCCACCATGATGATAATGGACTAAACCTCTGAACTGTAAGCAGGCCACCCTACTTAAATGTTTTCCTTTATAAGAGTTGCCATGGCCATGGTGTCTCTTCACAGCAATAGAAACCCTAATGAAGACAATCCTCTTTCTTCTGGGAAAGATGGCACATGGAGCAGCCTATGGAGAATCAAGGATGGATGAGATTGATGAAACAGACTTGGCTGCAAAGAGCAGAGAGAAGATACCCCTGAAGGAGGGGCACGGGGGAAGCCCAGCTTCAGGAGAAGTGAGTGCCGCAGTGGAGGGAAGAGTCCCAGCTCAAAAGTTGGGGGACACAGCACAATTAAAGTCCACTCTTCACCTTAACATGTATTTGCTTCTGCAAGTACTCTCTACAGTGTAGAGTCTACATGTTTGAAAAAGAAAATCTATGCATGGAGACTGTGGTGGATTGCTTCTGGCAAGACAGAGAGGAGAGAAATGACCTTTAACCTTTTAAGTGTTTTTCTCATAAACTATGTCAGAAGCAAAATTAAAAATACTTGTCATTTTGGATGGTTGGACAACTACATCATTCTTTGCATATATGTGGCTTCTAAATGAATCAGATCTTTAACTGAATTATGTAGTGCCTCGAGAGGTCTTATGGTTTCTCACTACTCACCTCTGAAAGGAGCCAGGGAGTCTTGGAGAAATGGCCAGTCTAAGACTGGGGTATGATGAGAAACATCATGTTGAACCAGAAAGGGACGTGTTTAAGACAAACAAAATTAACAACAGATAAACATGTAAAGAGCCCCCAAGGGCCAAAGAAGGAACAAACTGGGTAACAAGATAAAGCAGTATTGAATTAGAACCTATGGACAATGAAGATCCAGGTTCTGTATCAGCACTCTATCAGTACTGGATGACTGAATCAGTAAACACAAGGAGAAGGCTACATACTTTTTACCTCTTAAAGGAAGGCTAGATCTAGTGTCTTCCTGAATATAGTATGGAAAGACAGAGAAGGAGGAAGTGATACAGAGAAACTTGACAAGCACAAGTCGGGGGCTAACGGCAAATGTCACCAGCGAGAAGCCTCACTGACAGCACACAACCACATGTACATGTTACTTGTTTCCATGGTTCCCCTCAATGCTATCACCCCAGTGCAATCAGGAGAGAAACATCAGACAAACTTCAGAGGGAGGTACGCCATAGAATACATAACTGGACTTCTCAAAATGCTTAAGGTATTAGACATAGGAAAGTCCCATGAAGTATGGAAGCCAAGAGGTGTGTGCCTAAGGAGACTGGTCCACTGAATGAGGTGCCCTAGGCAGGGTCCTGAAGCAGAAAAGGGATATGAGTTAAAAAGCCAAGGACATGTGACTAGAGAGCAGCCTTGAGTGTCATAGCTCAGTGGGTGAAGGCCCTGGCTGTGCATGATGACCTCAACTCAATTACCTGAATCCATGATGGAAGGAGAGAACAAAACCCTGGAAACTGTCCTCTGACCTCCACACACATGTGGGTGGCATGTGCATGCTTGCATTCACACACACACACACACACACACACACACACACACACACACAAACACTATGCACATACCCACAGAGTAATAATAATAAAATAAATCTGGAAATACTTATAACATACTATTTAAAAGAGAAAATATGGACTTGGGCTGGGTGGTAGTATAAAGGAACTGTCTGTACTGCTTTTGCGATGTCTCTGTAAACAAATATTCTAAACATGTGTTTAGGGAGATGTAATGCTTCTTATGCCTTAGACACAGAGTTTGGCAGTAAGGATACAGGGTGAATTAGAGGGGCATGGCTGCATCCTTCAGCCGTAACAATCTTGAGTGACAGGCTGACATAGGAAAGCAGATAGGTACCTAGGCACAAAACTACAAGGGGAAATGTCTCCTGAGACACCAAGTAAGAGAGATGACCAGCTTAAATGTAGGAGGTAGGGGGCTCCCCGAAGAGCACATGTAAAACCTCAGAAGTGAAAGAAAGCACTAAGTGTCTAGAGAGGATGTTCCTGTGATGGAAGGCGGCCCTCAGTGAGAAGGCAGCAGGATGTGGAAAAGTGAATAAGGGAATATCAGAAGGCTTTGAAGCATCATGCACGAGCAGTGAGAACTACTGCAAGTTTTCAAGTTGGTATGTAACACAGCTTAATTATTGGTTAAAAAAAAATACTCCAGGGTCTGGAGAGATGGCTCGTGATTAAGAGCATTGGCTACTCTTGCAGAGGACCTGGATTCCCAGCACTCACATGGTGGCTTGGAACCATCTGTAACTCCAGTTCTAGGGGATCGGATGCACTCATCTGGCTTCTGTGTACATGAGGCATGCAAATAGTGCACAGACATGCATGAATGTAAACCATTCATATACATAAAATCACAGTGACATTTAAGAACATACTCTGATTGTAGTACAAAGAATGAGTTGTACTGGGGTGAAATTTACAGATGCTGAAACCATTTAGAAGCTTGCTGTGATAATCCTGACAGAGATAATGGTATAGGAAGGTAGTGGATGGAGATACAGGGTGAAGAATCTGAGAGATACTTAGCAGCTGGAGTTGGCAGGACTTTTGTGATCTGACCAATTGATGGTGGGTTGGTGAAGGAAAAGGAAGAGCCAACACACATCCCTGTTTGTGGATGGCAGCTGGATAGAAAGTTCACTGAGATACAGAACTTTGGAGAATTGGACTTGGGAATCTAGGACATTCTTAGTTTTTTAGGGCCAAATAATGGTATGGAGACAGATGGATTTGAAGGTTAAGAGATCAGTCAAATTTCTATATAAACATTCAGAATATCATTAGTACTATGGTCCAGGAAGAATTACTAAACAAACCAGATACACGATCCATGTTCATGACAACTGTTCTTCTTCATGAGGATGAAACTAAACTGGAGTTCTCATGAGACAGAGATGGTAAAGAATGAATTACAGCCAGGAATATGCTGTCAGACTTAACAGACAATTTTATCCTCAAGTAGTTCAATTTCATGGGGCTACAAATTTGGTTTATCTAAAAAACAAACAAACAAAACCAACTAACAAAACCTTTTATGTCCAGTTAGCAGAATAATAGTAATAGTAATAGTCTGCCCTAGGGACTACCAGTTCAGTCACAGGTTCTTGGTTAGACATTAAGATGGGTGGTGAGGGAAGAGGGCTGGATCAGGGAGACACTGGGAGAGGGGTGGATGTGATCAAAACACATTGTCTGCAATTCTCAAAGAACTAATAAAACTTCATGAGGCAAAATGAAAATATATAGATTTCAACTCATAACAACGTGGGAAAATGAAATGATACAGCACTAACGGTAAAGAAGAGCAAAAGCAAAACCTTCCTGCACTGACACCATAGCCCCTGAATTGACCCCTGGGGACGAAACTTCTCCAGTGTGTGTGTGACCAACACTGCACTGGACAGTGCCACACAGTTTGGAACTAGGAGAAAGATTTACTGTCTATGGGAAAATTTGCCAGTGTGGTAGGGAGAGTACTGGTGGTCATGAGTGAAAATTTTGGAGAGGAAGTTCATAGATCAAACCTACAACTAGCCAGCTGATAGCTTTAGTCAAGCTGCTTAATCTGTCTAGGGTTCAGTGGGGAGGGTAATTGTAGCTACTTTGCAAGGTAGTTCCAAGGACTGAATGGAGCAAAGCGTGCAGATGCTTTGAATACTTACAGGTGCATAATGGGCACCCAGGACCTGAGCACCCATGGTGTTATTACTTTGCCATTATTATCAACTAAAGTAAAAGATCATTTTGTCAAGGGTCACTTGAGAAATTGTTAAAATGAGTTCTGGTTTTGGTGACCTGAACTGACGCAATGATGGTGATATGAGAGGGAAACCAATAGGTGAGGAGTATTTATCAGACAGAATCAATGGGGTCCACTTATTGGAGGACAAAAGTGACGGAAACAATAGTTATCCGTTCTAGTCATCTGCCCTCCAAATAGGAGGAAAACAGCCATTAGATCTCATTATGTGCACACCACCCTCCAAAAGAAACATCAACAATGGCCGGACGTAATGGGGCAGGATCGATAACTCTCTGAGATGCTGTTGACAGGGAATATCCTTTGGTTGCTTTTCCGCGAGGGTGCCAAGCACCATAGTTGTCCTTTGTGGCCAAGTTAGCACTTTCTGGGTGTCTCCTCATTGTCACCACTGTCACAGCTGACATCCTGAGTGTCTGTGCACATCAGGCGACTAAGTTTAGTGATTGAATGTCAGTTCCCTGCTTGGGTATAACTCCTCCACTCACTGACACAGAAACAGCTCACCAATTTCCTGACTAGACATTACTGACACCTCTTTCATGGGAAACATAAAAAAATATAAAAGTCATTCTGTGCACTGTCCCTTACCCTGACATTCCCTCTAGAGGGAGGTTACTCAGGGGTGGACACCAGAATTTTCTGTTGTCTTCTGCACCCTTAACAGTGTTCCAAAACTTAAAGAAAAAAAATTTTTTTTTTTAGAGAGAGTCTGTATGTGTGTGTGTGTGTGAGAGAGAGAGAGGGGGGGAGAGGGGAGACCGACCCATGTGCTTGCCTGAAGGCCAAAGGAGAATGTCAAATGTTCTGCTCTGTGAATCTCTTGCTTACTCCCTGCAAACAAGCCCCGGAAATCCTCCCATCTCTGCCCCAAACAATGTTGGAGCTACAGGTGCCTGGATCCCTGCCTAGCAAGAGCACAGCATGTGGGTACAAGGCAACTGGACTCTGGTCCTGATGCTGAGCAGCAAGCACTCCTATTCACTAAGCTGTCTCTTTACCCACCACCTGCCCAGGATCCTAAACTGTATGATGCCTGGTATGTCGCACACTCACTGTTCCATTTGTCAGTGAATGCTGTCCCTTTTCTTTTTAGGAAAACACACTTTAAAAAAAAATCAATCAATAATAACGCTAGTAAAACAAACTCTAAATGTCCCATCTGGAAGAAAAAAATGATAGCTCTTACTTTTCCTACCATAAAGAACACGATTATAAACCAGGCTTGTTAAGCACGGTAGGGCACGGCAGTGATTTGTCTCCACGTGTTCAGAGATGAACGGATCCAAAGGGGAAGATCAAATGATTGGGCTTGCTGATCAAACACCCCCAGAGGAGTTGGCACTTCCGTATGGGGCTGCCTCTTCCCTCTTTTTCCAGCTGGGAGGGAAGGGATAACGATGAGTGGTCCAAGGCTTCTGAAAGGCTCCTCACTCCCGACGTCAGGGGACTTGCTCTGCCTTCTTTGAGCACCAAGCTCCCAGAGGTTCTTTGTAAAGTACCACAGTGTAACCCCATCTCTTCCATCAGCCCTTGAACACCCTAGGGAATGAGTTAGAGACTCTGGTAGAGGAAGCAAAGCTCCTTTCTTCAAAAGGGAGAGAGAGAGAGAGAGAGAGAGAGAGAGAGAGAGAGAGAGAGAGAGAGAGAAGCTACTTCCTGTACAGTCTTTAAAATTTAACTGACTGTATCCTCTAACAACCAAAATGCTTGTGGGCACATGGTGCTTACACATACATAAAAAGCAACCCACAAGGTGAGTGCTATTTCATTTTAACATCTGCCCAACTTGTGATTATCTCAGTATTTAAAAACGTTGTATAAAAATAAAGTTCTAATCCGAGCACTCAGGAGGCAGAGGCAGGCGGTCTCTATGGGTTTGAGGCCAGCCTGGTCTACAAAGTGAGTTCCAAGACAGCCAGGGATGTTACACAAAGAAACCCTGTCTCAAAAAACCAAAATAAGCAAATAATAATAATAATAATAATAATAATAATAATAATAATAATAAAATTCAACCTGAAGAATTAAATCTCAGTTTAAGGTTTGGTGGAATTAAAAATTGCTAATATTTATGTACAAGCTGCTAAGAGTTGGGCAACAACTACTGGGTTTTATTTATATCAACTCAATCCTAGCCACTTCCTGAAGTGAATCATTAATTATGTCTCCTTGTTGGGGACACTGAGCTAGAGAGGTTAAGGTACCTTCCGAGGAAGGTCTATGGTTAGCATGGGGTAGAGTTGAGATTCAGGAGGCAGTGGCACTCGGCTCTCTTCTGTGCTCCCTCTAGAAGCCACTAGAACAAAATTCCAGACAGACATGGAAATGAGAATGGAAGCTCCATTTAATTGACGCTAATGTGCAAAGCTAGGAAGCCATCAAGGTGTGAGTCTGCACCTGTACCCCAAGCTTCATGGCACCCTTGGGGAGCTACCTGGAAGAGCGACTGCCTTCCAGACACTTCTGACCTTATGATACTTGTGGCCCTTCTAGAAGGTAATGAAATAAGACTATAGATGACATTCCTCAGTCAGGTGGAGATTTGGGAATCTACTAGAAATAGATATAAGTGGGCCCAGAGAGATGGGTCAGTGGTTAAGAGCACTGGCTGCCTTTCTAGAGGACTGGCTTTGACTCCTGGCACTCACATGGTGCCTCAGCCTCACAACCTTCTGTAGTGCCAGCTCCAGGGGATCCAACACCCTCTTTTTAATTTTATTTTAATTTTTACTTTTTGAGACAGGGTTTCTTGGTCTAACAGCTCTACCTGTCCTGGAGCTCACTTTGTAGACCAGGCTGGCCTCGAACTCACAGAGATGCACCTGGCTCTGCCTCCTGAGTGCTGGGATTAAAGGTGTGCGCCACCACTGCCTGGCCTAACACCCTCTTTTGGCCTCCACAGGCACTGTACACATGTGGTTCACAGACACACATGCAGGTAAAACACTCCCCACCCCCATAACAAAGCAAATACAAAATAAACATTTTTAAAAAGTAATAGATGTGTTTCTTTTTACCCACCTCTTCCTCAGTGATGACATGTTTGAGTGGAGAAGGTAAAATGGAGGGAAAACATGAGCACTCTAGAAAAGGCTCACACTAACAAATACCTGAAGCTGATGGAGTTTAAAGGTCAGACGGACTCAGCTCACATTAATTCTTTATTATGCTTGGCATGTATGCCTGTCTTTGGATGATTTCCAATTAATTAGAAAAGAAAAACCCAAGCCGGGCAGTGGTGCGCATGCCTTTAATCCCAGCACTTGGGAGGCAGAGGCAGATGGATCTCTGTGAGTTCGAGGCCAGCCTGGTCTACAGAGTGAGTTCCAGGACAGCCAGGACTGTTACACAGAGAAACCCTGTCTCAAAAGACCCAAAACAAACAACAACAACAACAAAAAGATATGATGCAATAAAATATCAAATTGAATAAAAAAGACAGAAAATGGAAGGAATCAGTAAGTTGATGGAGGGATGAGATGGAATGGGGGGAAAAAGGGAAGGGAAAAATTCCTAAGGCTGTGAGCATTTGAAGTATGAATAGAATGTAATTTTGGTTTTAAGGTATTCACACGATGACTGAAAACAAGCAATATGAAAAATGACCAACCTGGAGAATGAAGACGTCTTTGAAATTGTACAGTTCCTGTTCACACATGTCACCCAGCATATCCCACTAGAGGTGTAATGCTCACGGATAACCATCTCCCTGCGGCCACGTTCCAGAGTCGCTCCTTCCTCCTTCCCCGGCAATTATCTTTAAAACCGACCTGCTGACATGCCCTAACATGACAACTAGGAAGCCTTTTCCCCTCCTCAGACATAAACACTCATCGGAGGTGATTTTGTGATTTACAGCAACAGCAGCAGTCCATGTTCACCATAGAAATCAAGGCTACCCATAAGTTTACTTCTGACCAACTTCAAAAGCCCATGGCTGTCTGCCTTTCCAGGCAGGGAATGGTGGGTGAGCACAGTTGATGAGCTGTGTCTCTGACCTTTAAAAGACTATGGAAAATTTAAAAAGTAATAGTCCATTTGATACAAAATTTCCTCAATATTTTAGTTTTGAAAATCAAAATTCTAAATAAAAACCACTGTAAAAGACAGCAAAAATGTGGCCACAGTTTCTCACATTTAAAGTAAATGTGCTTTCCTGAGAAACACAGATCTGTAGTGAAGAAAGATGGGGTCTTAAAGACTAGAGTACCAAGTCTTATTATGATGGTGTTTTAAGTAATGTGAAAGTATCACCCTGGTATAAATAAGCCTTTTATTTCATGTATTTACTTTCTTACCTTTTTCTAGTTTTGTGTATTATGTGTGTATGTGTGTATGGGTATGTGTGTGTCTGTGGATGAGTGTGTGTATGTGTGTGTGTGTGTGTGTGTGTGTGTGTGTGTGTGTGTGTGTGTCTGGGTACTTGTGCCTGTGTATGGCTAGAATGTGTGCATATGTGTGGATGGGTGTATGTACATCAGTGCAGGTGGCCGTGGAAGCTAGAGGCATTCTCTATTGCTTGCTGCCTTATTTCTTGAGCTAGGGTTTCTCACTGAACCTAGATCTCACTGATTTGGCAAGACTGGCCCCAGACACCCTCTTATCTTACCCCCCCTCTGCTCTGGGACTACAGGCACATGTCCCTGCACCTGGCTTTTCACATGGGGATTCAGGCTCAGGTCCTCATGGTTGTGTGGTAAACACTTTACAGATTGAGCCCCAGTTCCTTATTGAGCTTTTTACTCAGAATATGATAGTTTTTATCAATGACATCCTAGGTTCAGTGAAGTATAGATGGGCTGACCAGGAACAGAATGGTGATTAAGACGTGACACACTCTAGAGACTTCTAAACTTTACATGTTAAAAAAGAAAAAAAAAAGTTGCCTCTTGAACTAGTTGAAACATAGTATTTTTTTTTTTTTGTCCTGACAAGTACCCTTTCTTACACCAACCCCCCATTTCACCCTAAAGCAATCTTTAAAAATCATTATGCTCCTAGGTTCACACATCTCCACCTAAGTTTGCTATTGGGGTCCCCAGACCACTAGCTTAGGCCAAGCAAGGGGACCTGACTCACAAACACTAAGAAAACGAATAAACATCTCCCCATCTCATGCCTTTCAGAATGTTGTGCACTCAGTGGGTCCTCAGTGCACTCAGTGGGTCCTCAGTGCACTCAGTGGCTGATAACTGCCTCTCCATTAGCCTAGGATTAGTCCTGTGCTAAACAGGGCTTACTACTGCAGAAACAGAAACTAGTGGGCCGTAATGGATCATTCCCAGAACCCCAACATTCAAGAGGCTAAGGTAGGAAGATCTCCAAGAGTTCAAGGCCAGTCTGGGCTACTGTCTCAAAAAACCAAACCCCGAACCAAACAAACTCTCTCTCCTATTTAAGTAGATAATACATTTGTAATGAAAGTAATTTCCAGATTTCCAGGTGGGCAAGGAAATTAGGTTTGGACCAAGGCTGTAGAGCCAAAAAGAAAGAAAGAAGGAAGAAGGAAGGAAGGAAGGAAGGAAGGAAGGAAGGAAGGAAGGAAGGAAGGAAGGAAGGAAGGAAGGAAGGAAGGAAAGAAAAAGAAAGAAAGAGAGAGAGAGGAAGGAAGGAAGGAAGGAAGGAAGAAAGGAAGAAAGGAAGAAAGGAAGGAAGAAAGAATGGAGAAAAAAAAGCTTAACATGACATAGAAGCCCCAGTGGGGAAAGAAACCTCTGCTGCCACCACCAGACCCAGGCTGGTACTGCTTTGGCACTGTCTGGCGTTGGTAGAGGGGCTTTAATGGCTGGAAGCTTGCAATGGAATCTGGATGCCAGGAACAGGTCTCAGAAAGAAACCCCTGACACTTTCCACATGTATTGTGGGAAGTGGATCTGTTTCGTAACGCAGGGGAGTCTTGTGATGGCTGATTTTACATGTCAACTCCACTGGCCCAAGGAGTCCCGAGTACATTATTTCTGGGTATGTCTGAATGCAGTTTCTGGATAAGATCAGTGTTTGAACCCCTGGACTGGATAAAGCATATTTCCCCTCCCAGGATGCCAAGCACTATCCAGTCTGCAGTGGGCCTGCACGGAGCAGAGGTGGCAGGAGGGACTGGTGTCTTCTGGCTCTTTGGTAGAATCACAACTTTTCTGGGTCTTTGGTTTGCAGACAAGAGATTATGGACACAATTCAAAGAGCCTATCTTTTGTAATAAATCTCTTCATGCACACACACGCACACAACACAGGTGTACATGTGTGCACAAATGTGCCTATCTCCTGTTGGTTCTGTTTCTCTGTATAACAATGAATACAGTCCCCAATATAGGACAGGGATTTTGAAGGCTGTGTTTAAAAAGAGTAACAAATGTCCATCCTATAGTGTAAACAGATGTCTCTGAAAGCCAAAACATGATGTAGAGTGACGCCAGAGACTGCACCCCCACTGTCATGCTCAAATGAATGTACAACTTAAGACACACACCTAGTGTGATCACCATTCAGAAAGAACAATTTCAGATATGAGCTTATGTAATTAAAGAATATTCTGGAAATAACCCAGTGGTAGTTGCAGAACAGATGCACTTATTTAACTTTTTTTTGTTGTTTTTTGGTCTGTTTTTTGAGACAGGGTTTCTCTGTAGCTTTGGAGGCTGTCCTGGAACTCTCTTTGTAGACCAGGCTGGCCTCGAACTCACAGAGATCCACCTGCCTCCCGAGTGCTGGGACTACAGGCATGCGTCACCACTGCCCGGCACATTTATTTAACTTTTAATTGATTAGTTTGTGATTGTTAGTTGCCTAGGCAATACTTAAGTATAAAATAATGAAGTTATATATTCATCTTAAAACAAAAGACAGAAGTACACTAATTATCTGTTACGTATAGTTTATTAAGTTGAATTGGACAATGGCAGATCTATGTGAATTGGACAATGGCAGATCCTAGGAACTCGATTTAAAATCTACAATCACATTTAGGTGGTGATTTTCTAGGTCATCTGAGCCAAAGTCCTACTCAGGGAAATCATTCTTCGTATACTCCCACAGGTGGTCTCAAGTGTGCCACTTTACAGATAGTGTGCTGAATGTTTTGTTTCTGACTCTCTTTGATTTGAGCTTAGATCATTAATGAATCCAACTGGAAGTTCTTCTGTTCATATTCAAGGAAAAAAACGTTTACATAATCCAACAGTAGAAAAACTGGTACTTCTACACTCTGGTCTTGGAATTGATTTTAGATCCTAAATGAACCTCACAGCCATCCCTTTAAAAACATAATCTTACTCTTGATTTTTTTTTTCTGGGCCAAGGAATATCAACTTGAATCCTGATTATTATCCAAATTCTCTATTTTTTGAGGTGTTCTTGATGACCTATGTAGATTTGGATCACTGATAAAGTTGTAAAAATATTATGGCTAATAAAGAATTCTAAAGAAAACCAGCAAAACCCACCTTCTATGCTGGTTTCCACATTCTTTCAACATAGTTGGTTCATAAAAGACCACATCTCAGATTTCAATTCTGTATCACACTTTCAGATTATTCAAGGGCCCCACTGATAAGCTGTGTTCCAGAAGGATTCTAAATGTGTATGTATTTTTTATGAATCTATTATATGTTTCTAGATGAGCTATCATTTAAAAGAATAGTGGAGGAAACATCTGGTACTGTATAGAAGGACAGGTAAGACACAATCATCTGTATTGTTAAATCTTGATCTTTTTTATTGGGTTCACACATTGGGCCATGCACACATTATACACAGGATAGAATATGAAGGCATTCTATGTTAGGCATTTTAATAAAGGCTTTTTAAATTATGACTAATGATATACGTAATATACATCTCAATTAACACAGTTTTAATGAGTGTTTATCACTTTAGGAGAACCTATGATTAAGTTTCATAACTAAAAATAATTACTTACATCTTTTAAAGCTAATTTAAATGGCTCTTTAGTTTTAAGGCACTTTGAAACTAAAACCTAAGTGTCCCACATTAGTTGCAGGATCTAGAGAAATCAATCTGGACCTGACCAGTTAATGTCTTTCCTGCTGGCCAGCTTTTCAGTGCTAGAAGGTGTTATGCAAGCCACCGGAAGAGCTCAGGAGACACTAGCCCTACCCAGCACTGGATCCTGCATCGTACAAACCAACCTGCCAGGCAAGATGTGCTGCTGGTCCAATAGTAGTGTGACTCTTCTGGAAGTAACCAACAGCTTTCAAATTGGATTTTCGGCCTGCTCACAAGAGGGATTTCACGCCTAGTACTGTAAGCCTGTCTCTGAGAGGGTCGTAGGCCGCAGGAGGAATCCACCACTGTTGTGTTGTTACCTGATCATGTTATCAAACTGCATTCTAAATATTGACGTTATGCCTGTAGATTAGTGCTGCTCTCAACCTTGGTCAGAGGAGCTTCTTTTTGCACTGGGCAGCAGTTAATGCAGTGACTCAAAACTGGTCCAAGTGCTGAGACTAAGTGGTTGTGGGTCTCAGGCCTAATCACACAGCTGTATCAACTGCTCCCCTCCCCAGACTCAGAAAACATGGAGGGAGGAGCAGAACGGATGCAGTCGCTGGAGGATGGGGAAGAGAGTTGTAAATGCTGTCTTCTAGACATGACATCATCACGGCACTCCTGAACTCAGAGTAGCTACACCAGATCAAGACAGTCAAAGTTCCAGGACGAATATGGGCAGAGCTCAGATGGATGGCCTCATCTCTGGCTAAGGAGCTACTGGCAGTTAGTGACTACTGCAGGAGAGAGAATAATTTTTCTTTTAGGATATGGCCACTGATAGGCTGCCCATGCTCCAGGGGATGGCCCCATATCCACGTGCAAATGCATAACACTAATTTGATTCAGTGGATTATTAACAAGCGTGTGTGTGTGTGTGTGTGTGTGTGTGTGTGTGTGTGTGTGTGTGGAGAGAGAGAGGAGAGAGAACTTGGGAGAGGATGTGTTGGTGGGGTTTGGTAGGAATTGGAAGAGGGAGGAAGGAAAGGTGGATTATCAAAACCTATTGTATGCTTGTGTGAAATTCTCAAAGAATAAATAAAATATTATGTTAAAAATATAGGGGTCAAAGTTGGGCGTGGTGGTGCATGCCTTTAATTCCAGCACTCGGGAGGCAGAGCCAGGTGGATCTCTATGAGTTTGAGGCCAGCCTGGTCTACAGAGTGAGTTCCAGGACAGCCAGAGTTCCATAATAGATAGACCCTTTCTCAAAAAACAAAACTAACAAACAAAAAGTAAAGAGTTTACTACACTATACAACTTTTAGAAAATGTATCTTTCAGATTTTGATAGGATAGCTCTCTGCTTCATTTAAAAGAAAAGTATTTATACAGTAAATGCACTCTAGTGACTGATTTACACTTCAAATATTGTCAGTGCCAATTGGTGGAGGAAAAAAAGATGTAGGGAACAGAATTCATGTCATTGATGATTTCTGTTAAACTAAAACAAAAATCAAAACATCTATGAGATAAGTAAATGATTAGCTTCATCATGAATAAAACCTTCAAAACATATGGCAGGGGCTGGAGAGATGGTCCATGGCATACACTACTCTCCCAGAGGACCATAGTTCAATTCTTTGACCCATTTCAAGGGTCACACAACGGTCTTTAGCCCCAGGAAATCTGACATCCTCTTCTGGCCTTTGAGGACACTGGCACTCACATGTATACACAGACACACATATTGTTAAAAAGTCAGCTTTTCACCACCTCATTGCACACGGGAAAATAAGAAGGAGGGTTACAGTGGCTTAAATAAGCTCTTACATCAGACTTTTAATTAATAAGTTCAGCTTAATAATTAAAATGGAAACTTCATTGCAAGAGTATGTGAGGAACTCCGAATCTGCATCATTAGCTTGCTTGTGACTGGTCTTTAAAATTGTACTTATTATTTCTTTAGTTTGTGGTGTGTGTGTGTGTGTGTGTGTGTGTGTGTGTGTGTGTGTGTGTCTGAGTGCACACAGGTATGCATCATAGTGTCTGTGGAAGCAGAGGATAACCTGTTGGAGTGGGTTCTCATCTTCCCAGGGTCAAAGTCAGGTCATCAGGCTTGAAGGCGAATGTCTTTACTGTCTGAGACATCTCAGCTGCAGGGGTGATCTTTTTTCTTTCTTTCTTTCTTTCTTTCTTTCTTTCTTTCTTTCTTTCTTTCTTTCTTTCTTTCTTTCTTTCTTTCTTCCTTCCTTCCTTCCTTCCTTCCTTTCTTTTTTTTTTTTTTTTTTTTGTTTATCTGCTTGAGACTTTTTTTTTTTTTTTTTTAGAAGTAGCATCCCTGCCTGGACAGAAACTCATTACTCATTATGTACACTAGGCTGGTCTTGAATGAATGGATATCTGCCTGCCTCTGCCTCCCAAATGCTGGAACTAAAGGTGCACCCCCCCCCAACTGAGACTGATCTTTAAAAGCAGCTTAATAAATTCTTCTTAGGCAACAACCAAACTGCTTTACCTCCAAAATATAAAAATGAAAAAAAAAATCCAATCTGTGTAATTTTTTCAATAGCATGGGAAACATCATATAGAGTATATTCACTTTATGTAAGTTTCTCATTTCTTTAAGAACAAAGCTATTCGTCTGTTGAAACCACAGCAAGGCTTTGGGTTTATTTTATAGATACAGATATCAGGGCTGGCATCATATCATTATTTTTTTTTCAACTTCCATGCCTTCCATTTTACAGCAGAGAAACTAGAGTAAGGTATGATGCTATTTGCCCACAGTCAGCATGAGGGGGCTGAAAGGTTACATGCTCCTGGGATGCAAGAACATCCTGTAAGCAGAATGTTTGGATTCAGGATGTTTACTAAGGACTTAGACAGAGAATGAGCATCTGGCATCACCTGAGGCTCTCTGGGTGATAGTCCACATGAGTTGCCACTGGGGACCATTGAAGCAAAGCTTCCTGTAATAAAGCTGTGTGCGTCCACATGAAACCTCGATGAAAACAAGACCTAGGCTCTACTTGCCTTGAACTTGAATAATTTCAGTATGTTCCTTGGCCAGTTTTTTTTTTTTTTTTCTCTCACATAAGCTCAGAATTATAAGGCAGGAAGATTTTGACCTTCTGCAAAAAGGACTGGCATAAATTCCTGGATTAAACTGTTTTCTGTTCTTAGTGGATGGTCGTTTATTTGATAAGACTATTTCACTAGACTTCAGTGTAGGGTAATTCTTAGGATTTTTGACAATTTATAGAAGAACATGAGCTGGCCTCATGGGTCAGACCTGTTGATCCCAGTTACTCAAGAAGCTAAGGCAGGTGGATCACAGGTTCTGGACCTTCCTTGACTACAGAGAAAGTTCAAGGACATACTGAATAACTTAGTGAGACTGTCTAAAAAAAAGTGTTTTTTTTTTTTCTCCACCAGGGATGTAATACAGCTCAGTACTAGAGTTCTTGCCTGGCATCCATAAAACCTTAGGTACAGTCTCCAACTCCTTTTTTTTTTTTTTTTTTAAAGAAAAACTAAAGTGAAAATTAGCCACACATATAGGTAATTAAACATTAGAGGCTCTTCTGAAAGATGATTGCTAAGATAGCTAGGTTTCTGGACAGAAGGGTAATCTAGATTGGCATTCTATTACCGGGCATTGCAGTTTTGCCAACTAGAATCAGGAAAAACAAGTGACGGTCTCTACAAACTGTGTGGGTTTAACCTTCAACTTCCGGGCGGCACGCTCCACTGACCCTCAGCGGTACTTCCAGCATCTCTGCCGACACAGTTGTGTTTGCTGTGGTATTGTTTGGGAATTAATTTCCTTCCAAACACTAAGTAAGTACTCTCTGATACTACAAGCATATGGTCATTTTCACACGGTGCTATTTCTGTAAAATATGCTTTCTTTCCATCACCAGCATCTGCTTTCTTCAAGACAACTCAACCAAAATGAAGTGATAGCAAGTTAATGTCTTTTCCCACTTGGAGCAACAGAGTTGCTGAAACTTAAACACACGCTTCTCTTATTTCAAGAAAGTGTACCAAAAGAAACTGAATATTGATCGGCACCTCATATGAGACATTTAACTATCTACATTTATATAAAAGTAAAAATGTAAAGAAACAGTGTATTCCAATACTGTGTGGCAGTCTTTTATCTGAAGAGACCAGGATGGCAGTGGAGTAATGAAAAGCATCCAATGACGTCAGTCAAAGTCAGGTGACCTGCTTTGTAAAATGCAATGGGAGGAGCTGGAGACATGGCTCACCTGTTAAGAGCACTGGATGTTCTTTCAGAGGACCCAGGTTCAGTTCCCAGCACCCACATGACAGCTCACAACCATCTGAGATTCCAGTTCTGGAGGATCCATTGCCCTCTTCTGGCCTCTAAGGGCACCAAGTACACACATGCTGCACAGACATACATACAGGCAAAACCCACATACATCTAAAACATTTTTTTTTAAGTGTAGAGATCCCTTTGCCTAACAGCCACTTGCCAGTCTCTACACTTGGCCCCATCTCAGCGTCTTCTTCATTCCCATCAGCAACTATTTCAAAGTCTTCCTTTGGGGAAGGAAACAATGGGAAAGTTGGAAGATGAGGAGAAGTGCTTCAGGACATGATAGGGCTGTTCTGTTTTTCTAACCGAGGCTCTCAGCTAAAAACTCGGAAACTTCTAGTTTCATTCTGTTCCCATGACAACCTCTTTACACCTCTTCTCCCATGATCAGAATTCATTCTCATATCTGAGGCCAGCCCAGTCATCACTGCTGGGTAGCTGACTATCTCATTCCCTGATGGAGATACCTAGCAGAATTCTGTGTCTTCCTCCAGGCTCTTACATTACACTCCCCCTCCAAATATAATATCTCACACTTCCAACAAAGCAGGCCCTACATTGGTTGATGTAAATCCATCTCCAGCCCCCGCTTCTTCTCATCTTTGGATTTTTGGCAAACTCCCTGAGAGTCTAACCAGTAGAAATAGTCAGTAAATGTGTGCAGAACCGAGAATCCTCACTTTCAGGCATGAGTTATTCTCAATAGCTCAAGAGCTGAGCTTGCCCCAGATTGTCTGCAGAGCAGCATATGACTTCTGTTCCACTTTGTTTTTTCAACCCATAGGCGACCCAAAACAGGAGGAAAGAAGCGTTTCCATTATGAGTTTGCAAGGGGAAAAATGTCTGCCCAATCCAAACTAAACTTCAGAGAAACAACTAATAATTTTTAAAGTATAAGTCCAAATATCATACACAACAAATTTTAATTAATAGAGTGTTTGCTGTTTATTGAAATTCAAATTTAGTGAGGCAGCTTGAATTTTAATTTGATAAATACAACAACCCTAAAAATGATTTTAAAAAATTCTTGGAGGATACGGGGTCTGCTTCCTTGACACACCTGGAAGTTTGTGCCTGAGCAAACTTCTCAACTAGCCAGATTTACATCTGTGAACACAGCTGGGTTTATTCCTGAGCGATTTGGTGACATGCTTTAGGAAATGTTGCTTGTTACATAATACTTCCCTTATTTTGTTAATTCCATAGAATTCCTTTATAATACCGTCAACAATTTTTAGCACAGAAGATACTCTAATGCTGTCTTCAACAATCTCTTAAAAAGCTAGCATTCATGTATTTTCAGTCGAATTAGCAAGATACAATAGAGAAAATGAGCAAAATTCCATCTCAGTGTTGTGTTCCTTCATTAATCTAGCACAGCAACGCTCTCTGTACTCAGACTGGGAGAAGCAGTCTGGCAGGCAGAGGTGGAGCCCGTGATGTAACTGCGGTAGTCTTTGTTGGAAAAGCCTTTCCTAAATGTGCAACATCTGTAAACTGAAGCACCTCAGCCTCTTCCTTGTAAGAGTGGACTTGCAAGAGAGAATTATCGCCTCATTACTCTTCACGGGGGGCGGGGGTGAGGTGGGGTGGGATCTTGAGCTTTTGGTCAACAAAAGGATGCGTTATAGATGGGTCAAGATTACCTACCTGTCTCTCACATGGGGGGGGGGGCGCTTACTGACTTTGCAAATGAGTATCATCTCGGAGTACTGACAGCTACGCAGTATGTCAGTTTATTGGTTAATTGAATGGTACAATGAGAGTTATAGCTCAAAGTGTAAGTCTGCTATAACCCGGGAAGTTCCCTGCCATAAAACATGCTGCTGCTGTTCTTGACAGTGACGTCTTACAGAGAAAGCATTCGTTTTTCCCATAAGAGAGAGGTCAAGAGGGAGTATCTCCCAATAGTGAGGAATAACAAGAATGTGTGCCTTTGGCAACATTTCAACTAGATTGACCTCAAAAGGAAACTTCTAGGGAGAGAATGACTAAGACCACTGTTACTCCGTGTTGTCATAAGACAACAAGAAATTATGACGTTTATCCCAATGTGGGCATGTTACCTGCTTTCCACCATATTGGTAATACCAGTTAAGGACGGTTGTCTAGTGACCGACACAACATGCACACGCACGTTGCTGAGACGCAGAACAAAGGCGGAATGCCTGCCTAAAACCGGTCTCTCCAAATGACAGCCTCAGTTTATGACACCAATCTAGAGCTCGCGGGGATTTGTGACGCCTTTTTTCACGGTTTGTGGGGAGGAAGAGATGAAATTTGGAAAGCTCCAAGCAGTGACTGAGGCTGCCATCTGTGTGTGTGCGGGACAGAAAGGCTCCCCCCTACATATTCATTAAACTTGATCCGAAGCAAGCGAGTTTGTGAGGTCGTTTCTGAAATATTCATAAGGTGTGTTACCGGACTCGCCAGTTAGAGGTTGAGCAGACACACCAAGAGGGGGAGTAGTCGGTGCCCACACTTGGAAATACAGCATGCCTCACTCCACTGTTCTGGCTTTCACAGCTCGCGGGGCTGTTGTTCTCCGCCCGCCTGTTCAGCTGCACCTGCCCCGGAGATGCTCCAAGAGTGGAGTTTCCCACAGTGGGAGGAGATGCAGCGCGCCAGCCTGGCGGACCTGGCTCGGGGTGGAGGCTCCGAGACCTCCGGTCTACAGCGCTGCCCCTCTGCCGCCTGGCACCGCCCTGGGGCCTGACCGGCAGGACAGAGGGCTCCCCGGGGGCCAGGACCCTTCCACTTGTCCCAGTCAGGCCGCCCTTTGTCCCCGCTTCGCATCCCTCCCTAGGCACCTGCCGTGGCGTTCAGTCGCTAGGCGACCCGCGCCCCTGGGATGCAAACAGCTACCAGCGCTGACCCGCAGCGCCGCGGCTGTTAATTTCCCGGCGCTTCCCGGCGCAGGGTGAGAAAGAGGATTTATAGTCTTGCGTGACCCCGGCGCTCCTGCACCCAGGTAGTGCGCACTTTCATCCGCGTCCCTTCACTGTCCCCCAACCCCGAGCATTTCTGCTGTACCCTACACAGCTCAGCAGCCGCCTCTCTCTTCTCCAAGGGCATTCACCCCTCGGCTCCTCTAGGGTCGCGACTCACCGGGACAGGGACAGCGGTGGGCTCAGCAGCTCCGGGAGAGCGCCAGTGTCGTTTTCATCTCTGTTTTCGCTCCAGCTATGTGCTGGCGACCGTGACCACAGCGGCTGGTCCCCGCGCGGAAGCTGGACAGAGGCGGCCGCGGCTGCCGCACTGGCTGCGGGCGCAGGAGGGGCGGGGGAGGGGCGGGAATCTGGGTCGCGTGGAGCCCTGCAAGCCGGGATGCACCCTGGGCGGCCGGCGGCGAGGAGGCGACCGAGAGCAGCTGGGGAGGGCGTGCAGAGGTTTCCCTGGGAGCTAGACGCGGGCGGCTACTGAGCATGCTCAGTCCCGGAACCCCGGGGCGCGGGCGCGGCGGGGAGGAATGAGAGCAGAGCCCGTGCCTGAATCTGGGAGGAAGGGGTTAAAACTGCGGAGTTGCCCGCAGTGGCCCAGTTTCATGGCCCAGGAGTCGACCACCCCTAAAGAAGTCCAGGGCTGTGAACCTGGGGAGGCCTGTCAATGGGATTCCTCAAGAATCTAGGACAAGGCTTATTTCTCCACTCCGCAGAGGATTGCCCAGGAGCCAAAGTTTGTTTTTAGCTCATGTCAACCTCTCCCCAGTCCAGATACACAACCCTCACTGGCTTTCCTGTGTGCTCTGCCTCCCAGGCATCCCCTGCCTCTCCTGATTTTTGGACAGGTCAGGTCAAGTTGTCAAAGAACCAGCTCTTTAATTAGGTGTAACTGAAAGCTCATCAGTCTTCCCAGGTCCATACCTGTATTTCAACCAGGGCTTCAGAAACAACACCTTATCCCAGGCTTAATTATAATGGTATGAATTATATACATCCTGGCTTGCAGTTATTTAGGAAACACTGCCTAACTCCTAAACACCCATCCCATCCCATCCCCACTCCTTTTCTCTCAGTTGCATTTTCTGTTTTATGGAGAATAACTTCATAGATAAGAGTTTCTGGATAACCCAGAGAAATAGCATGGCCTTTGAAATTGACTGTTCTTCATAAGGCTTTGTTTTTGCTCATGTGTTCTGTTCTTTCTGGTATACGTTTTTCTTTCCGTTCCACTTTAGGGAGACCTACTCACTGTGATCAATGCTGCCTGGTTGTCAGAGATCACCCATGCACACCACTGTAACAGTACTTACCATAGTCAGCGACTGCTCTAAAAGAAGGTAAAACAACCGAGCCAATTATTTTGTGCGGGCACTGAAACAATGTGCCAAGAAAATAACAATCAAGGCAGACAAGGTTTTCCTCCTCAGAGAACTCACAATATGGGTGGTAGCACTTGGGAGGCAGAAGCAGGTGGATTTCCTGAGTTTGAGGCTAGCCTGGTCTACATAGTGAGTCCAATAACAACAACAACAACAACAACAACAACAACAACAACAACAACAACAACAGGCAATAAATACCTAAAATAGAAATCATCACCAAGGACAGAAGCCAAGTGGTCGTGACTCTACAGAGACTTGACTCCTCGAAAACAATGGATGAAAGTATTATTAATAATGACCCAAGACTGGCCAAACTATATGGGTCAATGCTAGTTTGTTTTTGCACCATCAATTTTTGCTCCTTTCATTTGATTCCATTGGCTAAAATTGTTCTAATCTCAAATTATTTGTAGGAAGAACCTATCATCACCAAGGGATGAGCAGGAGGTGTGTGGTGGTGGTGGTGGTGGGGGGGGGGGGGGAGACAGAGCATTCAGTCTCCACACTATTATATCTATCATCTAATTTAAGGGACAGTGTTTGCCAAATGGCCAAAGACAACCTAGATTCCCAGATCTCCTGAGTCCCACCCACCTTCCAGACTCCTGCATCACTTTTAACCCCCAGACTTCTCACCATATGCCTTGTATTTATGGCAATAGTAACTCTACAAAATATATTATCTGATTCTTTGTACCTTCCTACGTCTGGATGATTTCAGTATTTCATTTTGATCCTGTTGTTGTCTGAGCCTGAGAACCAGCATTCCTGAAGCATGTTTGTATATGGATATCCACAGTGATTAATGACTAATCACCTTGACACTGTGTAAGGTGGACACCTCCAGAGTAAGGTCTTATTCATCTTTTTATTATGGAATTTAACAGATGACTGATATGTAGTGGATCCTTAGTGAGTTTACCAACTACAGGAATGCTGGTCCCTCAGGCCATAGTTCTTTTTAAGGGGTCTTCCTACTAACCCTGGGATGAATTCACCATCATGCGACTTAATTTGTCCTTTGCCTGGACTATGAATTTCCAATTAGCCACATCTACATGGTTTTGCTCAGGTTATGAGTTGCTTTTGTATTAAAAAAGAAGAAGAAGAAGAAGAAGAAGAAGAAGCCAAGTGCAGTGATGCACACCTTTAATCTCAGCACCTGCGACGCAGAAGCAAGCAGGTGTCTCTAAGAGTTTGAGGACAGCCTGTTCTACATAAAGAGTTCCAGGCCAGCTAGGATTACATACTTAGACCTTGTCTTAAAAAAAAAAAAAATCTGCTCAGTTGATTAACATGCAATCAACAGCAAAGAGTTTGAGATCGTACAATTTATCACTTATAAACAACACATAAAGAATCCACAGAGGAGGACTGTACCAGAGTCACAGCGGGAGAGCTGAAGAGGAAGGGGAAGAACTGGAGGCTGCTGGGCTCTGGCATCTACTCAGGCTCTTGCTGATTCACCTTAGGGATGCAGAGCTCAGGTCTCTCTGGGATTATGGATACATTTCCTGGATGCCATCACTGGCTGAACATTCTCTTCAGGAATTTATTTGACTAAGAATGTTCCCCACCCAAGGCTTCTTTCTTTAGCAAGATTAGCTTGTGCAACAAGCAAGGAGGAATGTCTCACCTGGATCATTGTGTAGGAGGGGTGGATGCCACAGCCCATTTGCTGATTCTCAGTCCAGCCTGTATTGTGACTTGGAGAACTAGGAATCGGGAGAGAATTCATTGATGAATTTTCTTGGTAAAAAGGAAATCCATGGATTTAAAATGTTTTGGGTCTTGTCTAGGTTGCTCATTTGTGTAAAGTGGGAAGTGAACAGAAGGTCACCGTGCTTTGTAGTAGTGGATTTTACAGAATGGCAGAGCTCTTGGTACAAAGCTTAAGTGGTGGCTGGACTTAGTGTGCCTGTGAATATCTGTAAGTATCATCAAGGAGAGTCCTGGAGCCCCAGATGGTCAGGTTTGAAGGACACTGGGCTCTCCGTTTACTCCTGCCCGAGACTTAAGTAGGATATGATCAACATGGAAAGAAAGGGTTCCTTCCTAATCCACTGGGGAAGAACGCTCCACCCTAGAGAAAAGGTAGATCTCACACCTGGGAAGAAAGCAGTTATCTATTTGGAAGAAAGGAAAAAGAGGAGTCGTGGAAGAGAGTCAACAGTCAATAACACAAAATACCATAGCTGGTTTTTTTTCAGAAATGGATACCCAAATAGTCTCAATAATTCTGCTGTCACATACTATCTTCATGAACATCATGGTCCTTTCCCACACACCTTGTGTTTTCTGTCACAGTAAACTTTGTTGGCTTTGGAGATCAATCTATATGGTCCTACAACATAGACATTATGAAAAATTAAATCAGCTTTCTTGGGAGAATTCTAATTGACATTTAGTTCAGAACAAAGAAAAGTTACAAACAAAACCTCATGCAAAATTACATATGTGGTCATAGAAAATACTGGAAGAGCATTCCTGAAGGACACTAACACATACACCTTCCCTTACTGACAGTTTATTCCAAACGATGTTATGACTTCTTTTGGGGTGTGTGTGATTCTTTCTAAATATTTTTAAATATAAGATTAATACTTACACATTTATACATTTTGTACAGGTATTGAGCAAAGACAGGAGGTTAAAATAACCAGTGCAGTATCGTATCATTTGCCTTCATGTTGAAGGCCATCTTTGCTTCACAATCTATGGAAAGTCTGCAGGTGTATTTGTATCTGTGGGAAGAAAAGTACTATGTGTGTGTTTGTTTGCTTGATACAAGATTTCCCCTGTGGCCCAGCCTGGCCTGGAACTCACTATGCATCACAGGCTGGACTTGAACTCAAAACAATCCTCCTGCCTCAGCAGGATTAGAGCATGGTTCATGCCTGTCTTGTTTATTTTTGAGATAAAGTCATCCTCTGCAGCCTGAGCAGGCCTCAAACTCTCCATCATTTGCCCCTATGGCCCAAGTACTGAGATGGCAACCTGACACTTAGCCAGAATCAGGAGTTTTTCACTTTAAAAAAAAAATTTCAAAACAGAAGATTTCTGATTCTTTTGAATATCTATGTAATTAATTTCCCTTTAGGTGAGGAAATACTGAAGGCCAAGTTTGTTAGATATTGGGGCCTTGAATTTCTTTTTCTTGCTAGTTTGTGGTAAGAAGACATGAAATGAGATAAGGATATACATTCTTTGCCATTGGAGTTGTTTAGATGGAGAGAAAATTTGATTTGGGTTTTTGTTCAAGATTTCATAAAGATTTTAAAATATGTCTGCAAATGTAATTAAAAGACCATATCATATGAGCTACAAAAATTATACTAAGACCAGAAAGATACAATTTTTGTCTCAAT